>NW_027496788.1:0-188770 GCF_021521415.1 Bidens hawaiensis
TTAGGGATGAGGTCGGTGCTGGTATCGAAAATACCGGTATTGAAAATGACAAAATTTTGGTACCGGTATCGAAATGTTCG
Organism: Bidens hawaiensis; assembly: GCF_021521415.1. Classification (NCBI taxonomy): domain Eukaryota; kingdom Viridiplantae; phylum Streptophyta; class Magnoliopsida; order Asterales; family Asteraceae; genus Bidens; species Bidens hawaiensis. Next base: position 81 of record NW_027496788.1, read on the forward strand.
GTTCGATATGGTACCTAGGGGTGTTTAAAGTCGGATTTCCAGAACTGGATATCCGGAGTTTCATATATCCGAACATTTCAGATAGTGAATTTCACTATCCGAATCCGTATCCGAAATTTTGAATATCCGTTCAGATAATGAAACGGATATCCGAAAACACGGAGAAAAGAAAAACTAACAATCCATACCAATTTAAATGTATAAGATGACTAACAATCTAACAATAAATAATACAAGCAAATTATGAGTGCGTAATCTAACAATATTGTAATGAAACAAATCTGTAACAAAATGTAATTATTAAAAGTCTACATATGAACAACTATAAATATGAAGTGCCTTATTGGAGAGACATGAGAGACGATGGAGAGAGAGCAGTGAGATGGAGGTCGGTCTTCGTGAGATTAGAGCATGGCCAGCTCTGAGAAAGCAAAAAAAATTTTGGATCGGAGGCGAAAAATATTCTGTAGGGTTTAAACAATTTAATTTTGATATGAACTTACTTGGCTATTATTTAGGCTGCGTAAAAAACTTTTGTATAAAAATATGATTAAACATGTCTCAATTTAAACCAGGACCCATAACCATTTGGTTGGGAGTAATATCCCTTGCCATTAATCTAAGCTAGTGGTTATGTAGTTAAGTTTAAACACTAAATATACATGTTGTTTTAATAAAAATACATATAATTTTTAAAAAAAAATTTCAAGCCTAACGGGATGTCGGGCCTGTGGCCATCGACCACCCAGCCCCCTCTAAGGGCCGGCCCTGGACTAGGTTTGCCGAAGGTTGATCAAACCTGGTCTTGGTTGAAGGAAAGAAAGAGTAGAGATGGAGAAGTATGAACGACATATGTTTTTTTAGATCTAGGGTTTCATACTTCCACATCTCTTGTACTTAATTGGTATTTAAATAAAATTAAAAAAAATATTGAATTTAGTATATTGGATAGTTTGGATATCCGAACTATCCGGAAAATCCCCAAATTGCTTTCCGAATCCGAATTTTTGGATATACGAGATTCGGATATCCGAATTTTCGGATACTTTGGATACAAATTGTTGGATAATTCGGATTCGGATTCTTTTGAACGCCCCTATTGGTGCCGGTATTTCATGTGAAATTCAGAAAATACCGGTACCGGACCGTTACCAAAAAATCAAAACTTGGTATCGATTTGATACCGATGATACCAATTAGTTTCCGTACCGAAAACACTCATTCCTATAAGCAACAACTACTTATCGGGTGAATATTTGATTTTGTACCCAAAAAAATAAATAAATAAATTGTAGTATAAAAAATGAAGGAATTTCAATAGTACGTTTTAAGGGGTGGGTGGTGCAGTTCTGTGCGGTTTTAGGCTAACCAAACCACAAATTTGATTTTTGGAATTTTTTAAAATATTCAGTCTAGGTTTTTTCGCTTTTGGTTTTCCGGTTTTCGTTTTGTTTTGGTTTCGGTTCGGTTTTAGTTTTGTTTTTCCATTTGAGCTTGAAAATTTTAGGCTGAAAAATAAGTTGGGGAAAAATAATGAATATAAGTAAATAATTTTGTTAATTGTTAACTGGTTGATAATTATACATTTGGTCAAAAATATTCGAGTTACATATTTATTAAATTCTTATTAATTATTTAAAACAAAAGATAAAAATAAAAAAAATTTAGAAATTCGGTTCGATTCGGGTTTTTCGGTTTTTATTTGATACAAAACCAAAATCGAACCGTAAGTTCGGTTCTTACAAAAATATAAAACAAAACCATTAATTTTTGTTTCGGTTCGGTTTTTTGCGTTTGGGTTTTTCGGTTTTGGATCGGTTTTTTGTTTATTGCACACCCATAGTACTTTTATACTTATAATTAACAAATGATTGACGAGAAGGAATCAGGAAGAAGAACATTTGAACTTTGGAACTTGGTAACTAACTTGAACTTTGAAGATGTGTATATATGCTTGCTTTGTGAAAATCGGCCAAGTAGAATCCAAGAAAAAGAATGAGTCGTGTAAAGAGGGATAGATGTGTTCTTCCTTATTATTATTATTATTATTATTATTATTATTATTATTATTATTTCATTTTGTAAATGTAAAAGCCTTTGGATGGAACTTGTTCATAAAAGGACTTAAAAAACATGGGGTTTTGAATGAATTAAGGGAAAATTTCTAAAATGTACTTGTTTAGGAAAGAGGTGAAAGTTTGTAATTAGATTAAATAAACGCGAGATTATTTACTTAGAAAGACTTTATTACCCCTTTTCAACATGCATTATAGTTGTGCCTTGTGTTAATATTTTATAAATTACTTAAAAATAAGGTGTCTTAATTTGTCCATCATTCCTATATTATATAAAGTATAGATATTTGATTCCCTGTGCATACAAAAGGATTTATCATCAATCTTGTCTGGTTTTTGCAATTTTGCATATTAAAATTACAAGGTGAGCAATGTGAAGTGTACGACCTTGACCAAAAAAAACTAGACTTATCAAGGTAATTATAACTTATAAGGATAATTAATGGAGTAATGAGCTAGATTCTACTGGTTTGAGTAGTATTCTTATATGTAACTATATTTAAATATCTATTAGCACTATTAACATATACTTTTAGTTTTTATTATAAAAGTATAACTTTTTTTTTAGTTTTATTATACTATGAACATCTCGTGTATTACATGGGTTCTAAAGCTAGTTATATATAATAAAGAAACAATTTTATAGTAAAAAAAAATAAGTGGGTTATGATTCTTACCAAATCCTGATATCCTTTAAACGGGTTATAATATCTTAATTATTTGTGAAACTCTTTTATCATCAAACCCTAGTTTAATTTTTCTATATATTGATTTACTTATATTAGTGATTATTTTTCTTTTAACCACCTTCGTCGTCGCCACCAGCACTACCACCGTTGTCACCAACGTCAATGTAACCATTGTCACCGCTTCCGCTTGACCATCACCGCCACCACCATTGTCGCTCCCAAACCGCCGCCACCCTACCATCGCCATCACTACCAATGCTACCACTGCCAAGTGCCACCCCTGCCGCCCAACACCACCACCACCACCATTTTCGTCGCCGGAGCTACCACCGTCGCATTGCAGGGTTTTTTTTGTTAAGAATTATTTTGAGATAGGAGTGTTTTAATTATTTATATTTCATTCATACAATTTTTTTGGATACCAAACAACAAAAGGTAATAATTCATTATTTCATTTCATTCATATAGCTTAACCAAACAAGACAAATGAATGGTAATAATTCATTTCATTCTCTTATAGCATTCTCATCCCACCCTCTATTCCTAAACCAAAAATTACACTAAAACTCACTACATTTTCTCTCTCTATTTCAATTAAATAATATTTTTTATATTTTTTATCATTACCTTTTCTCTTTCCTTCACTCACAACCACTCTCTATATTAAAAAAATTATAGGGGATGAACAGTAACTTTTCAAATATACAGAAAAATCACTACTTTCTCTAAAATATAAAAACTCTTCACCCACAACACCCTGAATCACTCTCTAAATTATAAAAACACCCCTCACATAAAATGAGGGGTGGGATAAGAATGCTCTTATCTATTCTATTTATTCTCCCGTTTAATTCCCCCTTCATTCCATTACCTCTAACCAAACATACCCTAAGGTTAATTTACATTCCAATCTCTATATATTGCAAAACATTATTATGTAGTAATCAATTCAGTATTTTACTATTACAAAGGTTTTCCAAAATATAGGATATATAAGTACGTAAATCATTAAAATAGTTTGAGTTAAATTTTAATTACTAATTCTGTTTTTAAGATAAGAGTTATACTTCTGAAACTACAAATTTTTATGATCTTATTGTACAACCACCCTAATCATAGGAAGAAAATATATACGTGGGACATATGACCAGATTTGTCAAATTTAAAATACTGTACAGGAAAACGAAGAAAAATATTTTAGTACTAGCTTTTATCCCCTATATTACGGGGGTTATTTTACATTATTCGTTTTTAATATTTACGTATGTATATTTGGATTTTAATTTTATTTATTATAAGAAAGTTCTGATTGCTTGAGAGAATGAAAGTTTTACATTTTTCGTTTTTTTAATATTTATTTTTTGGATTTAAATTTTCTTTATTGTAAGAAAGTTAGTAATATACTTAGGGTTTGATGATAAAGGGTTTCATAAATAAATGATATCTTATAACCCGTTTAAAACCTATTTGGATTTGGTGACCCATGACCCGCTCATGTTTTTTTTACTATAAAATTGTTTATTAATTCTAAATAATATCCTTTTCTTTTTAAATTTAATGTTAAATTTTAGTATATCCATATTTTCTAGGATTTTTATATCAAATAATTTGTAAGATTAATTTTTAATTTAATGAAATGTTATAACCCCTTTAAGAGCTATCTGGTTTTGGTAAGACCCATACCCATGAATTTGGGTTAAATCAATGAGAGAACTCCATTTAAAAATCAAACAATTTGGTGGCTTCCATAAAAAGGGGAGCGACCACATCGCGACACGTAGGATTTTAGGGTCTTTGTTTATATATATTATAGATATGCTTTTTATTATGAATTATAGATATTATTGTGTTTATTATTATGATTATCAACTAGTAAATATAGATTAGTCTGTTTCTTAAGTTTTTTCCTCCTTTTATAAATACATATTGGTATTTCATTGTAGGGATGAGTTTGGTACCGTACCGGTACCGAAAATACCGATCCCGAAAATCGCCAAATCTTGGTACCGGTATTGAAGGTAAAAATTCGGGAAATACCGGTACCGTACCGTACTGTACCGGTAACGTACCGATCCCGAAACTCAAAACTTTGGTACTGATTCGGTACCGACGTTACCAAATGAGTACCGGTACTGGTTCAGTACCAGTATGGTACCGGTACCAAGTACCAAATGCTCATCCCTATTTCATTGTATGACACATCAATTAATAATATAAACTTATTCTCTCCTTAATCCTCTTCTCATCTTCTTGCTAGTAGGCTTGTTATAAAACACTTTTAGTATATACACTCAAGTTGTGTTATTATTTTATGTTTATGTTTTATGGGGTGATTGAGATTTTAGCATATAAATAATACTAGTTTTTTTTTAAAAATTTTTATATGTTCTTTCTTTCCATGTAGGCACACCCATGATTTAGTAGGTATGTTAGAGGGGTAGGGGCACTCATGGTTAGAGCTGTCATTTTTACCCGAAACCCGACCCAAAAAAACCCGTACCCGAACCCGAACTAACCCGACATGAAGAACCCGAACCCGAACCCGATAAAAGACTAACCTGAACCCGAAACGAAGTAATTTAGGTTGGTTCTCGAGTTTGATTTAAAAGTTTTGGGTCAACCCGAAAAACCCGAATAAACTTCTAGTTTTAAAATTAAATATATTTTTATGCATAATAAACTAAGTTTTAGCCACTAAAGTTATCATAATCTAGCTCTAATTGACTGTTGTCATTCTAACTATTATGGATCGATTGTTTATTATTAATTTATGTTTTCCGTTTATTACTAATAGCAACCGAAAATCGAACAACCAAATCACGCCCGATTAAATATGATTAAGGCTCGAGTTAGTTTTACTCTTCTTTTGAATTGTTTTATCAAACTATGTTGGTTTGTTATTTGATTATTTTGTTATAAGCAAAGAAGAATATGTTGTTTTAATTTTAGCATTGTCGTTCTTAATTTTTTTTTCTTGTGTTTTTTTCTTTTGTTTGTTTGTTTTCTAGGATACTCGAAATCCGTCCCGAAAAAACCCGAACCCGAATTACCCGAACCCGAAAAACCCGTAAGAGATTTGGGTTGGGTTTCGGGTCAAGATTTAAAACTTTGAAACCCGAAGAACCCGACCCGAAAAACCCGAAACCCGAAAAATGAACCCGAAGAACACCCCTACTCATGGTATTATCATGCATCGGTCAATCCCGCACTGCCATCTCATTTCAACCCTCATGTACTCACAAACCACAAAATCATCGGCGACATCAACCCTACAACATTTTGTGTTTTTTGTTTTTTATAATCTAAAATAAACAAAACAATTAAATCTAATTAAAATTAAAATTTCATTAAAATTAAAAATATAACATAACTGAAAACCGGAAAAATAAATACGACAATTCAAACAAAAGAAAATTAAAATATGAAATTTTAAACTAAATGATCCTTCAGTCAATTATATTGCTCGATGATGATGTTACCGTGTCTTCATCTTCGATTTGCTCGATGAGATCTTTGAAAAATTGTATGCTACTATAGTTTGAAAAAATGTCATTATCAGAGTCTGTTCGGCAGTATGAAGTTCTGATATCATCATTTGAGAAATTAGTCATTGAGAGTCTGAGTGAATAAAAATGGAGGGTTGAGTGAATAAAAAATGATAGAAGATTTAAGTGAATAAAATGGTGAAGAGTTACTGATATTTATATGTAATAATAATAATTAATTACACATTTATATTTTCCGACATTCATATATTCTTCATGGCAAAGGTTTGCCATGAATTACAATTTGACAATCTACCCACATGAGTTAGGATGGGTTTGTTTTGTGGTTTGAAACCAATAGGGACGGTATTTTGATTGTTCCAGTGGTTAAATGATGGTGGATATGATAAAAAGTGGAGGTAACAAATGAAAATTCAATAAAGCAAATGTAATTTTTAATTTAGAGAGAAATTAATGGAGAAATTAGGACATGGACTTTTGGATCTCCCACAATGTTATTTTTTTTAACCAATCGATCATGATCAAATGATCAAATTTGAATGAGTTCAGCTGTTCAACTTCTTATCATATATTCAAGTTATGAAATGATCTCCTCTCTTCCTTCCCTTCTCTTATGTAATCAAGTTTTTCATTACTGCATGTGAGATTACTAACGTTCCCACGTATGTATTTCCTTAATATTCGCATATATTTGGTATGTATTTACTTAGTTTGTGACATTGGTTTTTTTCCTTCTGGTTAGGCTTTTCTAACTGGTAAGACTGTTATTTAATTAAAATTGTTGGTCAAAAAAAAATCTAGCTTACAAAATATGGATTAAGATTAGGTTGTAATTTGATCTAACTCCCTTGTACAGTTGATTTTGAAATTTGCCGTATATCATCCATAACTTAACTTTCACACTTACAATTAAAGCTGCACAAACTAAAATCCAACATAAAATTAAAATTTAGAATTTTGGATCTTCAATTTTAGTAAATTCTTGCAAGTTTTAACTATGAATTAACGTCTAGTGTGTCGTTACACATACATGTAATGTGTGAATCCGTGATAAATCACCAATTTGCAAAACGGTGTTTTTAGTGTTTATATAATTACGTAAGAATTAGTCGCAAGTATAAGTCTTTAACTCTCTATACTTTAAGAATTGCATGTTTATAATCTAATATGGGATTGCGTGTCGAAATGCATTGTTCGTTTTGACCTAAAATCAAGTGGCTTATATGTTGTAATCTCTAATGTCTCCTCTTTGGCGTTGAATATTTATTTTAATATATCACAACATAGAATAGTATTACAGGGGTTACTTTACATTATTCATTTATAATATTTAGATATTTTTTTTTATTTTAATTTTATTTATTATAAGAAATTTAATAATATACTTAGAGTTTGATGATGAAAGAGTTTCGCGACTAAATGAGATGTTATAACCCATTTTAAAAGCTATATGAGTTTGGTGAAATCCATGACCCACTTATTTTTTTTACTATAAAATTGTTTCCTAATTATAAATAATATCTTTTTTTAAAATCGAATATTAATTTTTAGTGCCCTTATATTATAGGATTTTCTTATCAAATATTTGGTGAGATTAATTTTTAATTTAATGAGATATTGTAACCTGTTTAAGGGCTATCTGGGTCTGGTAAGACCCATACCCGTGAATTCGGGTTAAATGCATGAGAAGCCTCCATTTACAAATAAAGGTTTCTGGTAGCTTGAGGAGGAGGTGATGAGCAACCAGAAAACTTTTAAAGGTTTCGTTTATATATATTTAAGATTAAGATTTAAGATACTTTTAGATTATCCAATTTAAGTTAAAACAGTAAATAAAAGTAATTATATAATATGTACATTCTATCCAAATATTCACTTGTTGGTATCAGATTTAGTATAAATATTTAATTTCAGCTCGCTGCCTCTTAAATGTTTTAAGCATTAAATGTGAACAGGAAATAAATAGAATTAGATAAAAACTAGTTCAAAAATAATTCCAAGTTTAAGAAATATTTATATAAATTAGACCACATCAATAATGATGATATTGATACCATATCGGCAAAGGGTAAAACCGAGTAGGTGTGGTCGGGTGTCCGTATGAGGCCACTGATGCCACCTCAACACCACTAGCGGTGCTAGAATATGATAATCGAGTGTAGTAAAATTCGCAATAAATAGAATCTGAGTGTGCTGGTTGTTGGGTTCGTAGGCCTTGTTCGCCCCGGTTTATTATTTGAAGTCAAAGAGGAGACGGGTGCGGGCGGTCGGGCCCAAGCCCAGCCCAGATGAGATTTCTTGTTCAATAATTTACAAACCCTAGTTCAGTCTCTATTTAAACAATGCTATGTACTTGTAATCCCTTGTCACTTAATAACGAATACCTAGTTGCCACCCATGGACGTAGGTCAGTTTAGACCGAACCACGTTAAATCCTCGTGTTCGTTTATTGCTTTCACGTGTGTGTTCAGTTCGTGTGTGAGTTTAATCCTAACAAGTGGTATCTAGAGCTTAGGTTCGTATCACACGAAGAACACGAGAACCAGTCGAGTCACCGCCAAAATTTCCGCTGTCACCGCTAGCAGTCGCTAGGGTTATGCCGTTGTCACCGCCAGCAGTCGGCTGTCGTGGTCTATCGCCGTCGTCACCCGCGAATCGCCGGTTACAGTTTGTTGATCTAGACACGTTAGGCTCTGTTTTCGAAAGCAATTGACCACCAGCATCGTTTATTACCATAGTCGGCAGTCACCACCGACATGTACTTGACTGTCGCCGGTTAACTATTTTATTTTCCGGCAGTCATTTGATCGAAGATTAGAAGTTTGCCATCGTTTGGCAAGGCGAGGGCTTGTTTCTAGTTTTTGGGAAGTTAGTACGTGGTGTTTTTTTTTAGGGCAAAAACTTTTCTTTTGGGCCTATAAACCATTTTTGGGTTGTGCATTCACAAATTGGTTAATAAAGTGTGTTGGCAGATTGCCAAGCCTAGGATCAGTTTGCATTTTTTTGTATGTGTCAGAAAATCTATTTTGGCAGAATAACAAAAAGAAAAAATCGAGATCCAATTTTGCAAAGAACGAGCCAAGAATAGATGAATCAAGATCCTATTTTCTCATGAAGAGCCGTTGTTAATCAGAAGAAGGGTTAAAGAAACGTAAAACCAGTGCCAACCGCGTTTGTCAGGTTTTATCGTTTCAGATTAATATTTCTGTTTCTGATTTACAGTTTGTTATTCCGTTGCGTTAAATAGGTTGATCATTTAACAGAGTTCAATAGAACAGTCATTAAGTTTAGGCTCGTGCCATTGCTGTGTCTGTCTCTGTTTTTATCCAAGTTTTCGTTTTAGTCATTGTAATGGCAGAAGACGGAAAGTTTTCGATACAGAAGTTTGATGGACAGAAGTTTGGTCGGTGGAAGATGCAGATTGAAGCGCTAGTTTGTCAAAAAGATTTAGATGTAGTGCTTGAGGATGAAAAACCAGAAAAGATGTCAGAAGTAGATTGGAAGAAGTTAGACAAGAAGGCTAGGGCTTGTATTACTCTGTCATTGTTGGAAGATGTGGCGTTTAACATCATGAAAGAAACCACAGCGCGTGGTATGATGGAGGCACTATCCAACGTGTATGAGAAGCCTTCGGCAGCAAATAAGGTCTATCTTATCCGAGAGCTAGTGACAACAAGAATGAAAGAGGGTAGGTCAGTTACAACGCATATCAATAATCTTAATTCGATCCTGTCCCGCTTAGTGTCAGTCGATATTAAGTTTGATGATGAAGTTCAAGGCCTATTGTTATTATCCTCTTTACCCGACAGTTGGTCTCAAACAGTGACTGCGGTTTGTAGTTCATTTACAAAAATTATCTTTGATGGGGTTCGGGATCTGGTTCTGGGAGAAGATTCAAGAGAGAAGTTCAGGTGAATCATCAGGTATTATGTTAGTCGCAGAAGGTAGAGGTAGGGGAAAACAGCGAGGCAGTGGGAGTAGGAAGAGGAGTCAGTCTAAGACTCGTAAAGATATTGAATGCTGGAGTTGTAAAGAGAAATGACACTTCAGGAATTAGTGTCCGAATGGTAAGAAAGAGGTGAACGTTACAGAAGACGACACAGATGACGGGGTCAGTAGTGATGAGGTTTTGGTTTGCAGTATTGAGAGTAACGTTGATGCTTGGGTGATGGATTCTGGTGCATTGTTTCATGCCACTCACTGTAGTGAAACGATAAAGAATCTTAAATTTGGGGATTTTGGAAAGGTTCGACTAGCTAACGATGATATTTTAGAGGTTACGGGTATGGGAGATGTTGATTTGATAACTTCAGCCGGTACTTCTTGGACTTTGAAAGATGTGAGGGTTATTCCAAGTTTGAAGAAACATTTGATTTCAGTTGGGCAGTTGGATGACCAATGGGCAGTTGGATGACCAAGGGCACGATGTTAAGTTCGGGAATGGGCAGTGGAAAGTAGTCAAAGGGAATCTCGTGGTTGCTCGTGGCAAGAAAATGGGTTCATTGTATATGGTCGGCATGTCACCGAAAGGAGTGGATCTAGTTTTGGTGAAAGACAAAATCCGGTTTACAGAATCTCGTGGGCAGAAGAAGGTTCGTTTTGCAAGTAACAAACCCAGAGCCAAAGTGAAAATTCAGAATGAACAAGCTAGGAAGGTTAAATCAGTCGGAGGACATCGTGACAGTGGGAGTACAAGTCGTGTTTCAGTTACAGTTCCAGGTCGACAGTGGATTAAGAAAACCAGTATTCCAGTTGTAAAAGTCTCTCCAGTGAATTACTTGCTGAATATGGAGAGTGTTTGTTCTCAGGTTATCTCAGGATCCGATAATTCGTTACAGTGGGAGCCGGTAGGGACAAAGAATGGGTTAGGGGCAGTTTTACCCGTGACTGACGTGTTGGAGCTCCGGTGAGCTTCAACGGGCCTTCAGGTTCATTGATGTGAAGGCGGTGGCAACTAGAAGGTGTTTAATGTTAATATTACAGAAGTACAATCTGGAGTGCAGACAAGAGTACTCAAGGCCTCCGAGTGGGAGATTGTTGGGTTCTTAGGCCTTGTTCGGGCCGGTTTATTATTTGAAGTCAAAGAGGAGACGGGTGCGGGCGGTCGGGCCCAAGCCCAGCCCAGATGAGATTTCTTGTTCAATAATTTACAAACCCTAGTTCAGTCTCTATTTAAACAACGCTATGTACTTGTAATCCCTTGTCTCAATCCTCTTGTTCGTTTATTGCTTTTGCGTGTGTGTTTAGTTCGTATGTGAGTTTAATCCTAACACTGGTGAGACTGAGAATTCATCATTTGGTGTTTTAGTGATTGACGATTTTGATTATGTTAGAGATTGATAGATAAGATAACCAAAACTTAAATGTGAATAAAGTTGGTTTTTCAAGTTGACACAAAATTACCCTTAACATAAATGGATGTTAAATGTTAACAAATCTTGATTACTTGTTTACTTATAATAGATAGCATAAGCAAAAATGATATATTTTTAGGAAAAGGAATGAAAGACAGACTCAAAATTAGGATAAAATACGATAAAAGAAAGGGTACATTAGCTATTTTATTAAACCCTTAGATAATCATGTTGCAATTAGTATAAAATGCTTATTTAAAACCCTTATGTAATCAAATAAAAGTGTAACACAGATCCATATATGGTAAAGTTCAACAGTGTTGCAATATTCAATCTGGAGTGAAATGTACGATGGGATATCAAACGTGACACTGGAAAACGTTCTCGTATGGTACTCGAAATGTGCGGTTAGAATCAAGACAGCTGCAGGCAGGGGTGCATACATCTGAGACATCAAATACGACAATTTTACGATGGGAACATGAGGGTAGAAACGATAATTAAACTGATAACAAGAAGCACCCTGATTCAGGCTTTGACCCGAAGGCGTTTTCTATTATCAGGGTCATAAGTTACACATCATCTTTGGTTTATCCATTTATTAGGATAAAGACCAAGCACTTATGTTGATCAGACATACAACATCTAATTGACTTGTGTTATTTGACAAAAAAAGGAAAAATAAATAAAAACTTAAAACCTTTTCTAATAAAATAACAAACATTTATCTAAAACTTATACCAAAGTGTATACTTCTAATTTTGAACATGATGTTGCAAATTTTGTGACAACCACATAGCTTTAATATCATACATGTCTCATGTGATCAAACTAGACTTCTATAATGGTATCCATAATCGGCTTCCACACAGGCGATTTTGGTGAATTATTATCACCACACCCGCGGTCTAGAACCTTGCTTGGTATTGTAGCTTGTGGCGTGCATAAGACATTAGCCGAATTGGGACATCTTGAGACCGGTTTTGCAGGACATGGCCTACCGGTCTTGGCTACGTTCAAGAGCTTCCTTGTTAAAATGGTCAAGTCATCCGGACTCGTGTTGAATTTAAGGGTTGAGAAGGGGAGGATGAAGTAGATTTGACCGGTTTTGAGTGGATGGTTAAGCTGGAGCGGTACGAGTCCGCTTTGGAAGATCTCAGCCGGAGTACATAAGAAGTGCATGGGGAAGTTGTTGATGACTTGATCAATCGTGGCTGGATCTTCATAGTCTTGTAATGAACCATCCAAGTGCACCACTCTTATGCTCTCCGATGCGACCTCCGATTTCGATCTTTTGGATGAAAAATAACTACCCATCTTAATATTGTTTCTATCTTTATATAGCTATGTATTTAACAAGGTTGAGTGTCTTATATAGATAAAGGTTTGGTTGTGAAATGAAATAAAGCTTAAGAGATAGTGATGAAAGGAGACAAACGGGCTACCCACTCGATTGTAAAGCCTTGGGGATTCCGTTATTTTGTTTTTTAAAGCAAATAGTGATATGAAAAATAATATATTTTAGAATAGAGGATAAGAATAATGTATATGATAGTAATGTGATGACAAAACCCACTAAACAAATATGAATTTTATAAACATTCTTTTTTAGTTTTCTAACTTTATTACACGCTCATAATATGTCTCCTACATACAAATTTTTTTTTGATGAATACTTGTGTAGACATGTTTTCCTTTTAACATATAGTTTTTGAAACTTATAAAATTTTTAAATATAAATAATTAATCTTAGTAACACTAATATAATTTTAAAAAACATTAATTAAGCCTCAATGTTTTTTACTTTTAAGTCCCTATTAAAAAACTGGGCCCAATTACCAAATGTCCAATTATTTAAGTTAGAGCACTACAACACGTGTCTTAAAAAATATGCGAGAAGGTTTTGTAAACTATAGGATAAGGTTGGGAGTGATTGTGAGCAGATGAGAGATGAAATGTTATACGAAAAAGTTAAATTTGAAGTTTCACTGTTCACACCGTATACTTTTTGAATATATTCTGAAAATAGTTGTGAGTAAATAAGAGAGAAAAAATAATGATAAATGTATTAAAATGTATTATTTAATTAAAAAATAAAAGATAATAGTTTTTAATGTAAAAGTCAATGGATAAAGAATTGACTGAGAATGCTCTTAAGCGAATTTTCTAATATCGAACCTTCATGATAAAAAAAACAAAAACAAAAAATAAGTGACAGTTAAGGAATTGCAGTCCGCACAACTCACAATGGCGTAAGGCATGCCGCTTATGCCACCAACTTCCGACTACACACGTGGCACGTCAATCGCTCGTTGGCGGAGACCCATTCTAATTTCCTATCGCTTGATTCGTGAGTCGTCGCTCACCAAGTTTTATTTTTTAACCAGAAATTCCGGTAGCCCTATTCTGACTTCCGAGTCGTGACTCGCCACCTTGCAATTGTAATGACATTTTTATTTTTATTTTGTAAAATTTTGTTAAATACATTTTAGGCTATCAGCGTTTCTATTTATTTAACGGGAAACAAGGATCCACGTTCAACTTTTGTTGACTAATTTTCTACAATATCATAATCAAGATAATTGCAGTCTTACTCATGATTCAATCTAACTGCATGAATAAAAAATTAAATAATAGTATTTCTACCTATTCAAATTATTGACGCTTCATCACAGATTATTCATAGCAATACACTTCATTATAAAGATTATTATCTAGGCACTAGTCCACACACGGGCTACGAATTTGAAGATCATATGATGTATGGTACCATTTAGATTCAACCTTGTGGACCACCAACAAAGTTATAGAAAATACTAAATTATGATATGTATATGTGTGTGTTTTTTCTTTCCATATCTACCAAGATAGGTGAGTGGATGTATCGCCTAAACTTGTGAGAAGTTAAAATATATCAATCTAGATCATGACAAATTTCACGTGTTGAACTCAAAAAGAAATTATGATCACAAGCAAAGAAGTATATGTAACGTTAGACGAGAAAGAGGCTAACGAAAATATATGTGACGTCGAAGAATCTAGAAAAACAAAATTATTGAATGGTCAAATGTCAAAACAACTACTCAAATTTGTGAAAGTCTAGCGGTGGGCCTGGCCTTAAGTCACAAGGGATTGGGAACTTGAAAGCGAAGTGAAGGAGAAATAATTCTTAAGTTACAACCCAACAAGTACTCTTTTAACAGTGTTTCTAACTCTCCACGATTTGTTTGAATGCAAACATCCATCCGACTCAAATGGAACCAATAAAAAAAATATATGTTTTACCATAAACAACTAACCCAAAAAGCTTCCGTTACCATGAAAATGATTCTTGAACTCGCCATTGACTAAACGTATGATGATATATAATGTGATTTGAATTATATGTTACAATTAGTAAAGTCGTTGATGTCACTTAATCAATTAGTTGCCGCCACCACTGGCTTAGAGGAGCCAGCGTGGCTGGTTAAGCGCTCGAACTCCCAAACCTACGAGCTCTTGGAGATCATGGACATTAATCTTTTCTTCTTTCTAAATTTTGCATTAAACGTCTTCTCCATGATTTATATATTTCACACATGACAAAAATAAACAAGAATTTCAATTAGCCTATTTGGTTATCTCGTTAACCATCAAAAGAAGAGATTAGGATATGCCAATTGAAGAGGTTACCCTTAAAATAGTAAACGAAGGCCCATGCCAAGTGCGACTAAACGAGACAAGCCCAATATTGGTCTAGTAAGGAGACCCTAGAGAAAAGATGTTAACAAACAACTAGAGGAACCAAATACCTAAAGACATGTCTTGTCAAGTTAGACAGAAGGTCTGCTCAAGACAGCCATGGTCCTCCAGACCAGACCATACCATGACTGTAGACAAGATTGACGGGGAAGAACAATGGGCAAAGCAAGGGACCAATGACAAGTACCAAAGGATAAAAGATTAAGGTTTTCCCTCTTTTGTACCAGGGACCCCCTTCCTGCCTATATAAAGGGGGGGGGGGGGGGAATTCATCTATGTATATAATTCTTGTATGATATTCACACTTCACTTGTATTTACGGATCGTTCAATAGAGCAAACTTCGAACTCATATCAATATTATTGTCTATTTAACCAGGGTTCGAACATTGGCGCCATCCATGGGACCTTAAGCTCCAGCAAAAGGTTTCCACCCACAGCCTCTAAAGAATGGTCGTCGAGCACCATCAAATACACCTCTGCCACCGTTGTCTCGTCGGCAAAAGGTTCTTGGTTTTGTCCGTCCACTGTTTCGGTGAACAAGCACCAACCCAATTCAGGTTCTCCGGCATTAGGTCTATCGCCGAAATCTTTTTCCGATTCTTCGGAATATTCCAAGAATTCAAGAATCTTGATATCTTCTCCGGCGAGTCTTTAAAAGTCAGACATGACGATTGCTTTCAACCAACGCATACCCACCACGTCCATCGGATTTCACTAAAGCTAACATATCCAGTTGGTAGCACCGGTCGGCTTGTACTCTTACCTCCAAAGCACGAGGTACACCGGAGAGTCGGTACTGATGGAAAAGGATGAAGATATCACGGAGGTTGGAGACATCACGGAGGGGCCAGACACAACGGAGGTTCGATACTTATTTGGTGGGACCGGTGAAAACAGCTTCGGGTTTTGCATCCACAAACGGTAAATCCGTGCTCCATCGAATCCGGAGAAGTTAGTTACGAAGCCCCCTTCAGCTCGTTTTGGAGCCCCCACCAGTCGAGTGTTGAGTTTGTTTAGCCAAGGACATACTTGTGTTCTTCATGAAACAACCTAACCTGTAGTGTACGTAAGCTTTGCACAGCGTCCAGATCTACATCCTTAACTCCTGTCACCAGGTTCTATATCTATTAACTGCCAATGCTATAATATGTTACACACATACACACACACTTATGTGTTTGGACCAAAAATTCTAGATTTATTTGAAAAATTGATGGGTCAATGGTCATTTGGAAAATTATAACCATTTTGTTATTTAAGGAAAAACAAAAAAAATATATTTATATAAAAGATAATGATCAAAGATAGTCATGTATAAGCTTTTAAGCATAAGGTACTATAGGCTACGCATATGTATAATCAATTAACTAGTAGGAAGAACATGATATTGATCAGAATCAAATATCAAATAAGAATTCAGATTACTCTTTTTTGGTTTCGATTGCAGTTCATATTTTGGTTTTAATGAACACCCTTACTTGATGGTAAGCTCCGGGTGAGGTGAATGGCACAACCCATATTCGATATTGAAGAACCCACAAACTTGTTTTCGAATTTTTCTTTTTAATTTTAGAACCTCTCTTTTGGTTTTAATTTTTTGAAAAGTAAATTGCTTTTTTTTTGTTCTAAGTGTCAACGAGCATGTTATTGCCTTTTCACAAGCCAGCATAACTTACGGGCTTGCTTAAAGTTTTCCTCGGTTTTCCTATAAATTATCGTCGTTTTTTTGTCGCAAATTTATTATTTTTAACAACTTTGCCACATTATTGTGTTGTTTTTTACACTATTTTTCTTCGGTTTCGGTTTTATATAAAGGTTTAGAATACGCTATAACGCATGGGTGTACATAAGGTTTTGCTTTTGTTTATATTTATATAAAGTTTCGAAGACATTAGTTTATTTATCTGTTACACGAGCCACAACGTCTAAAGGATTTGCTTCTTTTTTTTTTTCGCTGCACGCAACTCATGAGTTCTTTTGCCAGTTACTATTATTGGGAGTAATATCACAGTTATCAATTTTCATCATTAATAGGTTATCAAAAACTTATGTTTATTACTTTTACCATTAAGCGCGTAGCTTGTAGAAAACACATAACCGACAATCAAATCGTTACCTGAATAAAACTACAATGTTAGTTGAGTCTGGATTACACGAATAATACTCATGAGTCTTGTTTATGATTTGACCCATAAGCAAGAGTCATTACATGACAGGAAATTAGAGTAGGAAACGGATAGAAACCCGACACCAAAAGAAACAGGCAGAAACGAACAGGTCTACGGGTCGTTTGGATACAGAATTCACCACCAAACAAAGACGTAGTCACGTAGGGCAAGTCTAAACTCGAATCGAGATATAGAAGATACCACCTAATTCAATTCTAGATTCCAAAGAACACCATTCAAATTTGGATAACACGCTCACTCAAACAAAGAAAACAAAATTTTCAAAACTCAAAACTAATCATCTGCCTTTCATTTCATGATAAGTTCACTACAAAAGGAAATAAAACATAAAACTGACTCACTAAGGTGGTGTTTGTTTTTTTACAAAAGATCTTCCTGGTCTCTTTTGTCTTCAGCGCGCAGACCACGTGCAGACATTGGCCTCTGCAAACTATTTGTTTTTTTGAAGACGTTTCATTAAAAAACGTCTGCGCGCCCTCTTCTTGGTGCAGACTTGGACCATAGTTTTCCAGCCTCTTCTAAACTCATTATTTCCATCGTTATTAAATTTTTGTTAATTGAATTATTGTTAATCGATTTGTTAATTGATTAGTTTTTTTTTGTTCAATTATAATTTTGCATAATTGTTCAAGTATTATTAGTTTTTAGTTGAAAAAAGTTTGTAGAAAGTTAAGGATTATAAAAAGTCTATAGAAAGTTTTTAGTTGAAAAAGGTTTGTAGAAAGTTTAGGTTTATGTCATCGGCTTGTGAGTTGTTTTAAGCTCGAGTTTTGGCTCGTTTCGTTCATTATGTATGAACTATCTACCTTCGAAAACAATTGAAGAAACTTTTGGAGAAAAAAACATTCACGTGGAAAATTGTTAATGTAAGTTTTATAATTTGCTAGTTCAGAGGTATAAAATTTGGATTTATATATTTTTAATTGTTGCTGGATAATTTGTGTTTTTGGTATAGAGCTTATATTGAAAGTTTTAGCAGTCTGCAGACGTTAAAAAACAAACAGTCTTCTTCTTACAGAGTGCAGAGGTTTGGTCCCCCTCTTCTGCTACAGATTTCTGCAGATGTGGTCCGCAGACTGCAAACATTTTAGCTCTGAAAAAACAAACAGCACTTAACCCACTACCTCTAACTACGTGGGACTATTAACAAGAACCACATGCAACAACTCAACATGGTATAATAATTAAAATAAAATAAACGTTGGTCTCATTGCTATCATTACATTACACATATAATGAAATAAACATGTAAAATAAGATAAAGACGGAGTTACAACTTACACGATTCTTTTGGACAAACTCTGAATTAAATAAATCAAAGTTGACATAAACAATAATTTATGTCTGGCACAAATATAAACACGGGATTAGTCGACTTTTTGTGTTTCATAGTTTACACATGCATACACGGTGAAATATTGGTCTGTTGTTGATGGGAAATGAATGGTTTGAAATGTAAGGTAATTAGTTACATTCAGTAATACACCGCCGACCAACCAGCCACAATCTCCATGGCTCGCTATTGACTTATTTTCCATCCTCACCCATACTTATTGACTTTGTAATTAGATAATGTTTATATAAAGTTACTTGATAATTGTCAAGGAAGACTGTTTTGCTGGACGGTTGCAGGAACGTGTAGTGTTACAAAGAAAAGCTTGTCACTTTATATATTGGAAGTTATAAAATGTGCAGCAAAGTCTAAACTCTAAAAGATGTTAGTTTTGGGTTTTTAAATGCGGTGACATTTACGTAGTTAGCTTCTGACGTTTACCTATGATAACAAGTTTGGATATTAAGGTTTAAAAGTCACAGGTATAAGTACTAAGGTTTTAGCTTTTGTAATAAAGTTTGGTATTAACCTTAACTTTCATTAAATGCTAACAAAAATGATGGGCATGTGCAAAAGGCTGAGGGCATTATTGTCATACACATTGTCACTCAAATTGCATTACTAATCAGAATATGAAATTGTCATACTATATACGACTGATATGGCGTGCAACTTAAATACAAACGTATTATTGCAAAGTAAGAATGAGTTTTATCCATTTGTCTTCTAAATCTGATAATTTTTTATTGTATGGTGTGCTCTATTGATTGTCGGTAATAATGTAATTGTACCGTAACAAACATACCTTATACTGACCGAACAACACCGTACCATTATTTTTATTATCAAAAGCGGGTACCAATATTCGTTTTTATAGTTTTGAACGATTTAAAACACATTTTTATGGGTTAATACTTACATCAGACATGCTTATTTGAGGAGATCATAATAAAAAAACACTCTTTAATTGCAAACAATACCGACTATGCGTACCGTGACCCACCGAGATGTGTTCAGAATAATGTATTCCTTTTGTCTTGTAAACTAGATTGATTGCCGCCGGCAACGAATAAAGCATAACCAAGGTGTTCTTGGAACCAGTGCCACATTTGTTTTTATGGTTTTCGATCGAACACTGCTACAAGAACGTCTATTAACAACGGTCTAAAATATGTTTTACAACGGTGTGAGGTCCAACCATTGAATATAATGCAGAGCACCGTTTTATCCAACCTGTTGTAACTAAGAAGGAACTAGCATTGTTTTATAGAACAAAATCTTTAACAAGGGTTTTAACCATTATTTTCGGTTAACATCTCCACGTTAGATTCCATTAAAATATTCATTAGTTGCAACAGTTCTAAAAGACCTGCTCCAAAAACCTGGTGGGGGTGGGGGGGGGGGGGGGGTGTGTTTGGGTTTTCATTCTTAAATCAACTAGTGTTTAAATGTTTTCTTTGATGGGGTTAGCTTAGTGTCCTTTAATTAATCTTTTTTATCGTCCAGCTGTAGTAAAAAGAAATAAAAGAAGGGTTTCTTTGTTTGTTTATCTATTTTTTTTTATTTTTTTTCAATCACTAGATAAATAAAGAAAATTACGATTACTTGACTTGAACTCAAGTCCCTTCAATGGAGGGGTGTGATTACAAATTTATTTAAATTGATGGCTTAAGTTATTTCTTTCATAAGTTGTTTAGAGTGGTCATCATCGAAAGCCTAGAAGGGAAATCGACTTTCAGGGTTATAAATTACACATACAAAGTAAAGGACTACTTGTACCTTGTTTCTAATGGCAAGTCCGCCCTATGTACACATAACTATCATGTTTTTTTTAGGTTAAATACCTTGACAACTTTAGTGACCTTCTGATTTAGTGAGTTTTCTTGCTGTGGCGTGCTAGATCCATACCGTAACCTATATTTTATAACTAGCATGTAATTTTTTTGTGTTTAACATAATTTCCTTTTCAATTTACTTTGATTCACGATAGTTAAGTTTTTATGCTACAGCCTACTAGTAATACTGAAGTAAGTAATTTAATTTTATCGAAAATACAAATCTATAACGCTATTTTGTTTAAATTGAAGAAGTTTTAATTATTATATTCAGCCGGAACTTATATTTAGCCAAATCTATAACGCTGTTTTGCTCAAATCTATACCCCTTGATCAAACACTTTCCTATACTTTTTGTAGAAATACATTATATATTCAGCCAGAACTTATATATTCACGCTAAATTGTCCTATCAAGGGCAACATTTATACTTAGTCAGTTAGTCTAGGGTTTTTTTCATTTAACATAATCTTACTTTAGCTAATATAGGGGTTAAACAAAGAGTCAAATAATAGATATTAAGTAGTTTTAGATGTTTCATACATGTAAAACTTTATGTTACATGCTATCGAATATTTACTTTAAGTTGTTTACGTATTCAACAATCGAGTAATACCGATTCATCAAACATTTTGTACAGTAACCAATAAAATATTAATTGTTGTATACCATATAAAATAATAATATTAAGTTTGTAACATAGCATTTCAAAATAATGCACTAATAACAACTATACATCGATATAGTACTAGAAGCGTGTACTTTAGAAGGGACGTGTTTCGCAAACGCCGTGAAACACTCTTTTGATAGAACTATCCTTCTGTGATGGCAGCCAAAATCGGCTTCCATCTAAGCGATTTAATCATACTTTCCTCCCCAACTTCATCACACCGGCGGCCAAAAGATTGGCTTGGACTTTTAGGTTGTGGACTGCTTAACGGGCTAGCCGAAGGACTTGTTGGGACCGACTTGACATAATACCGACCAGTTTTGGCTATGTTCATGAGCCTCTTTGTCAGAGAGGCCAAGTCAACCGGAGACGCATTAAACCTAAGTGTCGAGTTGGGGAGCATGAAGTAGATTTGGCCTAACCTGAGTTGATAGTCAAGCCTAAGTGGTACCAAGCCTGATTGGATTATTTCTATAGGAGTGCATAAAAAGTGCTTGGGGAAGTTACTGACCACTTGGTCCACTGTGGCTGGTTCTTCATAGTCCTCCAATGAACCATCTAGGTGTACTACTCTTATTCTCATGGGCATGGTTGCATCCGATTCGGTCGACTTGCACGAAAAACGAGCACCCATCTTTCTATGCACACTAATCTTGAACCCGATGATGTAGTGGACCTAGTGAATGGTTTTGGCTCGTAAAGCACACACTTAAGTGCATGTCCGTATTTACAAGATGCACGTAATCTATGCAATTTATAATGGTGTGAGGTAATGTGAAATAGAGATATGAAAGTGCTTACCTATGAAATGGACATCACAAATTGGTCAACTACTAGACAGAAAACGTTTTGGTGGGAAAGCTTTTTCTTTTAATAAAGTATTAAATCCAAAGTCATTTTTGGTGCACGACTTTAAATTATTAAAGTTGATATTTATTATTTAATACACAAAATATCAAAATTTGTTTCAAAAGATAACTAACGTAACATCAACTTTAACATAAAGAAAGTGTACTGGGCTATACCTGGCCAAGTTATAGCATAAGGAGACAAATCATGGTTCGAAGTTTAATAGTGACGGGAATAGATATTCATCCAACTAAAGTGATGTGATTTTACTTAATAATTAAGAGAGTGAAGTCTAAGAACGTGTGTAATCATTGATACAATATGTAATATGGCATGAAAATAATCAGGTTATGAATTGATGGATAACTCATTTAGTCATGCTATGTTTATGGTATAATTTGTATAGCTCATTTAATAGGATTGTGTTTGTGTTCTACCATTATCAAGCATGCTACTATCTTCAATATTAGAATTACAAAACAAAAAAAAACCTTAAATAATGTGAATTAACTCCTGTGCCTCTTTACTACCTATATATAATATATATAATTTGTTTATAACTTTATAATAACGTTTAAGTCATTTAGAATGGGGTATGCAATGCATACCCCTGAACTTTACGTAGACGGTACATTGCTCCCTTACCTCTTTTTAATCCATCTGAGCTAAAGAAAATGCATTACTACAAAAAAGTCAGTTAACTCTAGTCATAAAAATGTTTTACAACGGTATGAAGGTCAACCGCTGAATAATACGTAATCCACCGTGTTTTTTTTAAAAAAAAGACAATTTTCTAAACCCGTTGTAAATAAGAAGAAACTAGTGTTGTTTATTGAACTTATTGAAAACTAACATTGTTTATTGATAACTAGTGTTGTTTAAAATGTTGAGGTTTCCTCCACAACTGAATGCCGTTGCAAATAAGAAGAAAGCTAGTACTGTTTATTGAGTTTATTGAAAAGTAGCGTTGTTTAAAGTTTGGAGGCTTCTTCCCACCATTGTAGATAAGAAGAAAACTAGCATTGTTTATTGAACTTATTGTAAAATAACGTTGTTTATTGAAAGCTACCGTTGTTTAAAGTTTTGAGGTTCTCTCCCACCATTGAATACCATTGCAAAAATATTGCAACGACCGTTGTTTATTGAAAACTAGCGTTGTTTAAGATTTTGAGGTTCACTCCCACCAATGTATATTTCTTTCATTTCCCTCATTTGAAAATTTTCACAAATTTTATCTTCCTTCTTTAACGTACCTCTCTCTCTCTCTCTCTCTCTCTCTCTCTCTCTCTCTCTCTCTCTCTCTCTCGCAATCCACTCTTCAAATTGCATATGCGTTTATCAGAATTTATTAAAAATGAGGTATACTACAATGGTGGATCTTAAACATCTAGTATGGATGGGCCGAAAATCACGGACCCAAAATTTTTTCCCAATTATAAGTTTCGGGATGGCAATCCGGTTTGGGTCAGGTCGAAAAATAAATCCAAACCCGAACCTACCAAATTGAACAAAAAATATACAAAATTGTGAAATGAAAATTGCATAACCTAGTCTCTACTTACTTATGCTAACTATTTCTATTTATTGATTCCACACCCACACGAGTCAGTTCCGAACCTCAGGCCTTTGCAGACAGTGACCGCTCTCAATCAATCAATTCATCGATTTTACACCCAAACTATTTCATCAATTCACTTGCTTGCTTCTCAGCTTTTGTTCAAACTTCTCTACTAAACCTCAAAAGTTAGTAAATCATACAGCGGCCAACGCATAATGGAAACCCCGTTTGTTGTTGTGTTTGAGCATCGTCCAGATGGTAGAATTGGATTTTGGGCTTAATGTTTGTTTGTTTTTTGTTTAAAATTTATTTGGATTTGGGCTTTGTCGTGGTCTTATGGAATTGTATTTCTTATTCTTTATTTATCTTTAGGCTTATTTCATAAACGATTTCTCGTTCTTCAACTTTAAACAAATTTTATTTTTTTAAAAAAATTCAAGGTTGGCCCGGACTTAAATAATATCGATGGGCCGGAGTCAAATAACTTGGCTGGGCCGAACTCAATACATATACATTTTTTTTTATTTTTCAAAAAAAAAACACCACCGAGCCAAAAACGTGGTGGGGGCCACGCCACGGTTTGGCCCAAGAGAAGATCTGCCAGTGGTATACTTCGTTGAGTGTGTTCATAATTTTAATTAGGGTTTGTGAGGCTTTGTTTTGTTATGTTAAAGATGTAGATCTCAGTTTACTTTATATGCTTTCAGTAAGGATTTTTTTTACTCTGTGCTTATGTTTATGGATTAGAATATTGCATCTGTCTAGGGTCATCGTTATGGTGAGCTTGTTGATTGTTTGATGTCGCTAATTTAGTTACGTGGTTACTTATCCATTCTATGATTTTCTTCATTCGCTAAACATACATTCGCTGATTAAAGGAAAAAGGTTTTTCTGTAATAATTAACTATAGGTATGTATCTCGTTCTTTCACTTTTTAAAATTTTATTCGTTTGGATAATTAATATTAAAAAAGAGAGTGATATATTCTTTTTGAGGTTATTTTAAATGAAATAAGCATAAAATTAAAGGAACACATAATGCACACAAAGCGTTTGATAAATAAAATGGGGATTATATATCATTACACCATGTAAAGGAGATGTTAGTAATCAACATTTTCTGTTTTGAACAACGTTAAAACTGATTTTTTTTCTAATCCAATACAATATGACTTATTGAGCCACACAAAGTAACTTTCACATAAACTCATTTGTGTTATAGAGAAACTGAATTTATTATGTGTTGTAACTTTCATATATTATGGTCCTTCATAATGCACCTTAAAACTTGTTTAATGTTTGTTTCATATATAACTTATAATGCACGCTAATTGTTTGATAGAATGCGTGAACCAAAACCTACTTTAATAATGTTGTAGTCTCACTTAAAAGGCTAAGACCTAAGTGATCAATTTTCACATATATTATAGAGTCGGTTTCTTTATTTTGATGGATATTATAATCTTCTTAAGTTTGGTGGAATTGATATGTGTGTTTTTATCTTTAGCTGAACCGAAGTTGGACATAGTGTTACTAGAAAAGGGGAAGGAAATAAGGTTTCTTACTCAAACTGTTGAAGAATATGTATATGTGATTTTTGAAGATTTTGATAATGTTATCCGGTAAACATTTTGAACAAATGCGTGGGAGTAGAAATAATATTGTGCATATATTTGTTTAGATTTTATATATAGGTTGGACTAGTTTTGTATGTAAGATGATTTATGTATATAAATTGAGGCTTTTGATTACTACAATGTGTTGGTTACTAGAAATATAAATTTAATTAAAAAAACAAAGCCAAATGTGTAGAACCGTCGTTTTTTATATGATCAAAGAAGCGTTGTTTTTTATTATCATTTACTACGGCCATTTCAATATCTTTTTACTACAAAGAAGTGTTTTTTTTTGTATTGAAGCGATGTTTTTAATACCATTTTATAACGGTGTTTGAAGCGTTGCTTTTGTGCGCCATTTTACACTAGTTTTTGAGCGTTGTTTTTAGATGCCATTTTACATCGGTTTTCTAAACCGTTTTAAATACATTTTGCAGTGTGATGTTTAAAACGGTTTTGAAACCATCATGTAATCACCATTTAACCATCTTAAAATGAACTTTTTTAGTGCTAGTGATGGTTGCTCCCCCCCCCCCCCTGAATTTAATTTTAAAGCAATTTATTATTGTGTTGTGAGTATAGAGAATTTTAAAACCGTTAATACTTTAACCCACTATTTTGCCTTTAGCGCCCCCACCCATGAAGGGAGTGATGACTCACTCGTTAACTATTGTTTAATCAACCTAACGCCCTGGGCGTTAAGATATACCTTAGGGCCTTAGAAAAACAAGTGAAATGTGTCACTTCTGGCCATATGATTTTAAATGCATACGACTTAAGAGTTAGGGATTTTTACATATTTCCCCTTCCTAAACATTTGAAATTATATATTTTCTCAAAATACAAGTTTTTAATGCAAAATGTACAATGCTCTTTAAGCATGGTTTGAAAAAATGTGTAATTTCAAAGTTTAGGAAGGGGAAATATGTAAATGCCCCTAAGAGTTAATGGATTAACATAATGTTCGAATTCATTTGTATTAACAAATAACCAAACTACGATAAAAGAGATGTCTTCCGTTTATTATCTTAAGTAAAATGTTATATTTTAAGCTTTTGGAAATAAATAAATCAATTGAAGTTATGTATTGGTTAATACAACCACTTGAATGTCCTAATGATTAAGTCAAATCATTTGAATCCAAAATAAATCAATTGAATGTCCTAATGAGAAAGACGTATGCCTCTTACCTTAAAGACATTGGGTTTGAGACTCATTTGAGACGTGGAATAAACTTACGTCAGAATAAAATGGGATTAAATTATTATTCCCACAAAATTGTAACCCTGCTCTTTGTATTATAACTAGATGTAAATCCAATATGTGTGATTGTGCAAGATGAAATTATTGAGCAGTTAACGCAAAGTATCGAACAAATTTTAAAGAAAAATGTTATTGTGGTTTTATGAATATTATTTCAGTATTGTTTGACTATTGTTTAAATTTCGATGTTAAATGACTTTTTTAGTTAAAGCTTATTTAAAAATTTATGTTTTATTTTAGCAGTCTGCAGACATTAAAAACAAACAGTCTTTTTTGTGCAGACTGTAGAGATTTGGTCCACCTCTTCTACTGTATCTGCCTGCAGATGTGGTCCGTAAACTGCAGATATTTTATCTCTAAAACAACAAACAACACCATAATGTCTACTAGATGTCTTGATTTGGTCTCAATTTTAATTGGAATAAATTGGAGCATTTCCGGCATCTTCCATCCCACCTTCAATTAAATAATATATTATTTTACTAATCTTTTATCATTTTACAACTTCAAATTTTGAATACGCCCTGCTTGCGGTGCGCACATATAATGTATATATGTGTGAACCCTTGGGTGGGCAAAAGTAAAATTGCACTAATTTTGACGTTATTTTACTAATCACGTGAAAATAACGTTAAAAGTGGCGGAAGGTTAATCAGGCATCATGTGGTGGCGTTGATAGCCGAAAGACAAGGGCACATGCACCAATCAGCCGGTGTCCCGATGATTGAGTGTTATGTGTCTTATGTCCAAGGCTTGATTCAAAACTACTATCGAGCCGGGGGTCTCACCGGAAGCAGCCTCTCTATCCCTATGGGATAGAGGTAAGGCTGTCTACATCTTACCCTCCTCAGACCCTACCATAGCATTGCTATTGGTGGGATATACTGAGTACGATGATGATGATGATGAACTTCAAATTTTGAAACTTCCAATCTCTCTCTGTTAAAGCTTTTATCGGATCTGCACACATCAGATACTTCCACCTCAAACCGGTTCACGCTCCTATAATTATAGTCATCACAAATCAATTTATTGTTGAACCCTAATTTCATATTTGTATCCGCCTTTCAGGTAACAAATTTCCAATTCATACTTGAACCTTAATCGATTTAAGGCTGAACCCTAATTTCCGAATTGTTTACTTATTGATTCACGTATCCACCTTTCAGGTAACATAGTTTGGTCATTTTTTTTTCCTTTTTTTGGCAATGGTCAAAATTGAATAAAAAGTTAAAGGTTATTGAAGAGGTAGGTCCCAGCAGAGCCCAGTTGGACCCGCAAGACTCACCTTGAAGAGGGACGTCTGCGCAGAAACCAACTGGATCCACAGGACCAACCATGCTCAGAGACGTGACGTCCTTACGCGCAGTACGCAAGCTGGTCCCGCAGGAAATGCCTCCCGATGGTGAAGGACTCCGCCTGTCCCCGCAGCCTCGGATACAAGCCATCAGGGAAGGCCACCCGCGCAGCATGGCTACACGCATAAGGCACTTAGCTCTCAATCACTCAGTGTCACCTGAAGGAATGAGCGAAGCCGGGAACTATCCCGCACAAGGGCGGGAGGGGGAATACTCCCGCCCAAATAAGCCAGTCCGTACGATACAGGAAGATCTTCTGTACTGTACCTGACGAGGTATGGGAAAAAGATCTGACTAAAGATACGACAGCTTACTGACACAGTATGGCGAGCAGCATGCTCCTGTACTGTGTCACTATTAGCCGCTGCCTTCTCACCAACTACTGCCCTACCACGTGCGTAGCCGCCAGTTGGTGGAAAAGGAATAGTACACAGCAGGCCTGGTCTCTATCAGCCGCTGCTCACCCACCAACTACCAGCAGGGCACGTGCGTAGGCCACTGTTGGTGGAACAGGAACACTGTTGCAGCCGGCCACACCTCCTTGGAAACCTACCTTCGGCTATAAATACCACAAATGGTATGACCATCTCATCTTATCTTATATCATCATATTATACCTGATATCTGCTCTAGCAATCTCTTAATATACATTTATATTTAAAGAGCAATCTAGTCTGATTCTCACGCCGGAGGGTGGTCACAAGGAGGAACCCCCCCTTCTCAGTGACAAGCTCACGGTGTCTGTTTTGCAGGTTATCAGAAGAACCATCTTCTCAGGGTCACCCCTCGTGGGAAACATCTATCTAACCCCCAGGTTACCAGTAATCTGCCCGGGGTCCGGTTATTGTTTCTTCAGTTATCAAAGGGGTATGATTGTTCAAGCAAAATTGTTACGTGTGTATGTATATTCTGCTGAAGTGGGGAGCAAAATTTGTAGCTTGGCTCAATAAGTCGAAGGTACCATTTATATTGCCTCTGCTTTAATTTTTTTTTTTTTGAATCATGTTTTCATTAATCTTATTGTGACTATTGACATGTGGAAGTGGTGCTTATTCTTGGAACAAAAGCCGATACATGTAGGCGGTGTAAAGAAGCAGGCATAGCTGGTATTATATAATTTTATCATATATTTTGTATTTTTATTATCTTTAATAAATATGTAGGCTTATATGTGTTTGTTAACTATCTGCAGACACATTTAGAATGCTGGTTACTTCCACTTGGTCTGATGGAAATGGTAGATAAGTCAAGGTATCATGTTTTTGCTTTACTTTTCAAACATATATATGTTCTTAAGAGATTATTTTATGTATAAATTTATGATAGTAATTAAAATGCATATAAACTAATTAATAAATAATAAATGAGCCGGACTCGATTTTGAAAACTAATCACGAGTTGAGCTCGAGTTCTATAAATAAAGCTCAGTATGATTTGATCAGATTTTGTTTAATTCAACGAAGGGGGCGATTGGAGAATTTGGAATTTGTAGGTTAAGATTCAAAGATTTATGTTCAGTGAGATGCACAAATATGATAGTTTGATTTAGATAAGAGTCAAAGGTATTATTAGTACGGGCCAAAATCTTGATTTTTGTTACGAACTAGTTTTTAACCCGGTGCAACGGTTGGTAAAACTTAGACGGTGGTAAAACCCAAGTGTTGAGCCGGTAAGTCGATGCGAATTCGATCTGTGACGTACGTTATTGTACTGGAATTAAAACCAAATATAAAACAAAAAAAACTATAAAAATTGAGGTGGATCAATGGGATGGTGTCGGTCGGTAAAACTCGAGCTTTGGTAAAACCCAACCATTGTCAATCCCGGGTGTTGAAACCATGAGTCTACGGGAATTCGGTCATTTTCCGTCACATTCATTATAATACCGAACAAAAAAAATTGGCGTTCGGTCGGTCTCCGTTACGTATGTTATATGATGATTGAACTAAAAAAATAAAAACAAAATTTGCGGGTCAGTTCGGTGCCGCCAAGTGGCTAATAGCACTTGCAGTACCAAACTTGTCATTTGTAACAGTATAATAATATATATAAAAAATTAAAAGGTTGGTTTTAATATTAGTTTGATTATTTATACATAACATAACTAACCAAATTATAACCAAATTAAAGTAACAGATAATCTAAGGTTTCAATTTATGTAACTATTTCAGTTCAGTTTCCTCAATCATTTTAGTTAAAATTAAATTATTAATTCGGTTTTATGATTTGAAATGTTTATTAGGATGAATAGGATAAAGGAAGACATTAAGCGACTCTCGTTCTTCTGGGTCAAGATTAGGGGTAAAATGAGAATGGGATACATGACGCTCGGTTTTTTTTAATTGTTTGGTGTATGTACCGGTGTCTGGTGAGAATAGCTCACTAATTTTTTTTTTAATTAAAATTCATGTAATAGAGGATGTAATTTGGTGTTTTTTGGTAAAAGTTTTTGGTGTAATGTATCGGGGAGAATAGCTGCTACTTGCTATTTTTCTTTTCCTTTTTTTTTAATTAAAATTTCCGGCCGTTAAAAAAAAATTAGGATGATTCCAACGTCTTTATCAGTTTATCTAACTACTTACGTGGAAAGAAGCTTGAAGTGGGTTCCACGGCTAGATGGCGTTGAATTATTGACAACAAGGAGATTTGAGAATTATTAATTAGTAGATTTTATCCTCGTATTATAGGGTTGTTTTATATTATTCGTTTTCAATATTTATATATATATTTGGATTTTAATTTTATTTATTGTAAGAAAGTTAATAATTAATATACTTAAGGTTTGATGATTAAATAGTTTCACAAATAAATGATATGTTATAATCCGGTTTAAAAGTTATATGGGTTTGATGATACCCATTACCCATTTATTTTCTTTATTATAAAATTGTTTCTTAATTATAAGTAATATCTTTTTTAAATAAAATAGGATATTAATTTTTAGTATATCTCTATTTTATAAGATTTTCATATCAAATAATTGATTAGACTAATTTTTAATATAATGAGATGTTATAGCCTGTTTAAAAGCTATATGGGTTTGGTGAGACCTTTACCCGGTAATTCGAGGCAAATGCGTGAGAAGTCTTCATTTACAAATAAAGCAATCTGATGGTTTGAGAGAATAGTTGCTTTACATTTTTGTGTTTTTTAATATTTACTTTTTGGATTTTAATTTTCTTTATTATAAGAAAGTTAATAATATACTTAGGGTTTTGATGATGAAAGGGTTTCATAAATAAATGATATGTTATAACCCGTTTAAAAGCTATCTGGATTTTGTGACCCTGACCTGCTTATGTTTTTTACTATAAAATTGTTTATTGATTATAAATAATATCTTTTTATTTTTAAATTGGATATTAATTTTTAGTATATCCCTATTTTATAGAATTTTCATATGAAATAATTGGTAAGATTAATTTTTAATTTAATGAGATGTTATAACCCGTTAAAAAGCTATCTGGTTTTGGTAAGACTTATACCCATGAATTTGGGTTAAATAAATGAGAGGTCTCCATTTAAAATTCAAGCAATCTGGTGGCTTTCATAAAAAGAGGGAGCAACCATATCGCGACGTCTAAGATTTTGAGGTTTTCAATTATATATATTATAGATGTTTATACAAATTGTACTCGATGATTTTTTCTACCAAATATATTAAGTAGATTTCTCCTGTTTCACGAAAACTTTCTCTTGTCCTAAACATAGGAGCGAAGTGGTATGTTCCTAAGAAAAATTAAAAAAAAAAAAAAAAACCTCTGATTTTTAACTCTGTTCTAAATTACTCGTTGATGGATAAGTAATAAAGATATAACGCTTATCTTTAGTTGGTCGGAATGTTGGACTAAAAATCTCGTCTTGTCATTTAATTGTTTTTGTTTCTTTTCTAGCATTTGCTAGTTTCTTTTTTTTTTTTAATTATAATAAACGAGATAAGCTTCGCTCAACACTACGACCTCTGTCGCGAACTCCGTCCTCCCAATGTTTTCCCGAGTTTTTCGTAGTCTTAACGCTAGCTCCAAGTTGACTATGACGTATTGTTAGAGGAGGAGATGGAGATGGGGAAAGTGACTCTTCATACGCCAACGTCCTTGGTGGTACTTCTTCGTTATTCAAGATACGCTTGTACTCTTGCAATTCGTTCCTGTTCTCGACATAACCACTCTTCAGGAGTTTGTGTCTTCTGCCAGATACGGACCGATGACGGTGAACCAACGTCTCATCTCCCCCATGAAGGGGAGATTCTCCAGATCTGACTTCCAGATTTGAAGTTCTTTGATGCCAACAAGTTTCTACCGTCACACGTCCATCGTCGCCAGGAGTAGGACCTTCGAAAATACCCGTTCGCTTCGCCATTGTCGGAGTATCAACCGGATTCTGCTGGATCTGACTCATGTCAGCCAAAAACCACCAAAAAAACTGTTTTAGTAAAAAAACATGGATGACGCCAATGAAGAAACATATATCAAAAGTCAAAACCATACTAGGGTTAGATCAATATTTCTACCGGTTAGGAATTAAAGGATGTAATTAGGTTAAATGAGTCGAGAATTAGGCTAAATCCGGATTTGCATCCTGCAAAACAAACCACCGTGACTCGTTACGAGAAGGACAAGATAGGGGTTTTTTCGTAACCACCCCCGACGTTAAAATAAGTGACTTTTCTTCTAGAGAGAGAAACTACTAAAGAATAAAAGTGAGATTTATTATAGGTGCCCAGAATGAATGTCTCATGATGACTAAGAGAGTATTTATAGCCAGAGGTGGACGGAAATGATTAGTCAAGCTGTCACCATGCAAAAGATGCTTCCTTTTACCTGAAGAGACATGTGCCTAGTTCTAATAGGGGGAACAGTTGGCCATGTGTTAGGCCGTTGGGAAATATCCAGCTAGCTCCCCCATATTGGTTAAACCATCACGTGCTCCCTATTGAGGAGGTAGACGTAATTATCAAAGGATCTTTCAGTTATCAGCTGTTTTTCTATTCAAATGTGAAGTCATTCTTTCTTATCTACCCGCCTGCGGATGCCTCCAACAGGCTTCTAGAAGGATTGATAGCACTTTCACTTCTGGGCGGTGTCTTTCACAGAAGCGTCTAATGGGCTAAGAACTTCTTGGCCCATTTTCTTGTTTTATGACCCTACCTCTATAGGCGTCACTTAAAAAGTATAACCAAACAAATGCTAGAATCGAACTTGGGCACTGTCCGTGACAACATAGCCGGGCAACACAAAATGGCCACCTAGCTTTTACAATGATTTAGTTGCAAAAAAAAATATATATATATTAAAAGATGGTGATTCCTTTCTACGGCGTCAAAATCCTCTTTTATACTATGTAGATAATGCCAAAATAAAGTATTTTTTCAATGATAAATTTCGCATAATAGAATACAGTTTCATTATGTTGCATACGGGGATGGTAATAACTAATAATCAAGATAAATCCAAATTGCCCATGATATAATTTCTTTTTCTTTTAACGTACGTATTTCATACCGGTAGATAAAATATGATAATTACTTTTGACTAAACAATGTTGTATGCAGATTCTCACGTGTAAACATTTGTTACCTAATAATTTATATTGTCTTTAGTAATCGAAAAGTGATAGTTTGCTTTTCAACAAAGTATTTTTAATGCTAGTAACCATATATGTACGTAGCACTAAAAAATAACCTTTTCTTTACACAATGACACTCAAAGAGTCAAAGCTTATCTATTCTGGTCCATTATTATGCAACCTGCGTGAGTCCTAACCAGCCCATTTGTCACCTCATTGTCATCTCCGTAAAAACATTTATACACATGTATTTGTCATTCGCGTTATACATTACTTAATCATTATATAATTTTATTATTTTTATTGAAGTTAGCCGGGGGTTGTATGTCAGAAAAGTGATACCAAGTTTATTCAAATAAAAATTATATGTGATCGAAAGTTTTTGACAAGGACAAGAAAATTCTCAACCTAAATATACAAGAAATAGAGAATGAAAACAGAGAAGAACAAAAGGGTTATGATTTTTGAAACCTAGATAACTCCACTGACTACATAATTTTTTTGTATTCCTAAATCCTAAGTGAAACGGGGAGCATCCAATTTATAGCCAGGGGAGGATCTTAGGAGCCGTTGGAACATATCGGATCTTCCAAATATAAACGATGGATCAAAGCAGCCGTTGGGAACATTGGATATGCCAAAAAGGGGTTGGAGCTTCTAAAGATAAAACATAAAGTGCCAATTGCGTAAATGGAGAGTTGGACCGTGGTACACCAAGAGGCTCAAGACAAGACAAATCCATGAAGCTTGATCATCCATAAGCCCAAAACTCATAAAACTCAATATGCAATGAGATAATAACTTAATTACAACAAAGCAAACTTCAACATGGATTATGAAATTGAATATATATATTTAGCGTTGTTCCTGCTTCAGGTTTTTCAACAAACTAGGGGAGTTGTTAAAGAGAACGAAGACCTTGTTTTTGGCGCTCACAAGGTAAATTTTAAAGGCGAAGCTGCATGTATTTCCTTCTCAAGGTTCAAAACTTCATTGAAAACCATCATTTTGAAAGAAACAAACGTTTTGATAACTTTAAATATAAATTCAAGAGATACTTTAATAAATGTTCGGGTTGAATTACTAAAACTGTAAAATTCCTATTATATCTTTTGTTTATAAAAGTAGAATTTGGAAATTTGAAAAAAAATGGGTTTTTGTACTCTTATAAAAGGAAACGTCATTCATAAGATGAAACATACAACATAGTTCAACTTAAAATCACCAAACGTCAAAAATAACCAAAGAGTCAATACGATGCATAAACGGAAAAGATAAAGATAGTCTTAAAATGGAAATAAAGAAAGCAATAAAATCTTCAAAGATCTTTAGTTATGGTTGGTTGGTTCACTTGACTTGGCGCACTTGAGGTACTTGGATCCATAAGAACTTGTGCAACCAAGGTGGATGGGTTTGGGATAGCTTGAATAGGTTGAACTTGAACAGCTTGCATTAATGAGGCCTGAATGAAATGAGTTGGGTAAACTTGAGCTTGCGGGTATGGGGGTTGGATAGGGTTGAGTCATGTATGGGGAACCTTGGTTGACGAGAGGAGCTTGCAGTGGAAATGGTTGATGGGTTGGAACTTGATGAGCATTGGTGGTGTAGTAGGGTGCAGGCATAGCTTGAGCTTGATGTGCATGGGTAAGTAGAGGGCACACATTGTGAAGATGACTAGGATCTCCACAATTATAGCAAGCACGGGTGTTAGGAACACCGGTTGAGCATGTGGGGTAGTTTGAGTACCGGGCGGTGCACGACAAGTGTTAGCGAGGTGACCATAACGATTGCAGTTGGTGCACGACATGGAGATTGAGGCAAGTTGTCACACCTCAACCTACAGCGGAATATGCCGGGAAACAACGTATTTGTATCATAGCTCAAAGACACTAATACTAATACTAATAATAATAATAATAAGTGCAATATCTAAATTTATTTATTCACAACAATCATACACAAACAATTCAAATGAAAAAGAATTTGATACAACATTTAAACTTTATAAATTTTAGCCTAAATTCCAAGTCTATGTCTTTACTTCAATTAACTTCTTATAGCAACCTGCATTATACGTTAAGATAATTTGTCAACAACACATGTTGAGCGAGTAATTCACAGTTTGGTGTAAATATAAAATATTAATATGAGAATAAACAATTCCTTGCGTATGTGAATATCATCAATTAATATAAGTAAGTATAAGTGTCTTTTCAATCATGCCACTAGAATACGGACATATCTACTCGGACGAATTCGCAACCAATAACAAC
The DNA here is from genome assembly GCF_021521415.1 of Bidens hawaiensis. Lineage (NCBI taxonomy): Eukaryota > Viridiplantae > Streptophyta > Magnoliopsida > Asterales > Asteraceae > Bidens > Bidens hawaiensis. Next base: position 35,956 of record NW_027496788.1, read on the forward strand.
ATAAAGTAAAAGTAACAAAAGTGTCTTTTCTAACATGCCTCTAGATTCGGACATGTCTACTCGGACGGCGTATGATCATACTATGAGAATGAGGATGAGGATGAGATACCAACCAACCATAAAGCAGTAAACACATAATTCATATAACAGTCAACAATTAATTAAGCATCATCACAACCACGCAATTAATGGAATTGTGTTTGAGTGAAAGAATATTATACTAATAGTTTCTAATACGCATAATGCTCCCAAAACAAAAATAGAGAAAAAGGGGAGCGTGATTACTCACTTTAGATAATAATGTAAACGTGACGTAGCGGCAGTAACGGAAAGGCGATTAAAGCGAACTCGTTAGTTAGTTCCCCAAGGAGTCTTTACGATAAGCCCTAGTTTTAAGACAAATATTCTAATGAATGAAACACGACATGATGGGTTTATAACGGATTTGGGATTGATAACTATATTGTATACAAATTTTATAAAAGTTGAGCTAAAACGTAATCAATTTTTAATATTATTATAAGTTGCATGTTGGTTTGAAAGTAAGCGATCGTTGGTTTAATATTACGTATACCTTTACACATTAAATAAAATATCGCAGTTTTAAAAGCTTGGCGATGATTTATTTATTTAAACGAGTAAAAACAATTTAGATTATTTATATATTTGCTAAGAAAGAAAAAATATATATATACATACATATATATATTATAATATATATACATAATTATATACATATATTATATATATATATAATATAATGTGGGAAGTCTAGTAAGATTGGTTAAAGTAAAAACTATTTTTAGTTTCTTTATTTATACATAAAAAATATTATATGGGTTTAATAGGAAAATAGTATATATTTATAAGGATAAAGTTTATATATATATGTGTGTGTGTATACATATATATATGATAATTTATTTTGGAGATATAAATCCGTTTGGTTCGTTTAAACGAGTGAAAATTGCAAGTTTTATATGAATTTAGTTTAAATATGATAATATTTAATTAAAACAATTAAAAATAAAAAAAAAAAAAAACTACAAAACCGGTCTAGCCTGGACTTGAACCTGCGCCAAAGCCTGCTTTTGAGTTCTAATGTTGAGCGCACTGGCCAATTGGGCCAGTGACTAACACATTACAGTTCTGGTTTTGATTATTTATTAGCATACAAGATTTCAATCCCCAAACCTAATCAAACCCTAGAATCAACAATTCCCCAAATTGAACAAGATCAAGCTTCTGTCAATGTTGTTTGACAGAGGGCTTTTAATCATGATAACAAAATGAAGCCAAGACACATATAAATTACCCGGATATTAATTGGATTGATGTAGATTAACGAACTAGGGCTCCGGCTTGAAAAACACGACTTTAAATTGATAGAAACGGCCTTGAATGTTGCAATTAGTTTAGGGTTTAGACTCGAAATGGTGTTGAGAATATGTATGATGATTTAATTGAATTATAGACGTTTATTTATAGTGATTTTAGGTCCAGGTCAGCCGCGATCTTGATTCGGCTTTAATGGAGTCAATTAGCTGTCATATTCCATGATTAAAGGTTGATTTGAGCGCGTTTTAGTCGATTAACATTTTGGAAACATCAATTACGTGAAAACCGGATGATTTGGTGGTCAAAATCAACGGGGGAGGGGGTATTTGGGTCCAACGGTTTTAGGAATAAGGAGGGATGTGATTTTTGAAAATAATTTATACTTTGGGTCCCTGAGCTTTGGCTTGTTAATCAAAATAGGTAAAACATAATTAAGGGGTTATAATTGCACATGCTAGAAAGCTTTCATAACTCGTTTAACTAATCAACGAAATTCGAGTTACAGATACACGAAACAAAGACATAACCAATAGTAACTAACAATAAGATAAAATAAAGTTTTTAAATTGGCCGGGTTTTTGGGTCTAAAATTGGCGAATGTTACACAAGTGATCGTAGTTACAAACGGAGCATAACGAGAAAGGTCTGGTATAGGTTTTCTTGTTAGGGGCATTTTGATTAGAGGGTTGAGAGTTGGCTTGGTTAACAACATAGTTGTGGTGGTTGGATTTACGTTTGTGGTGGAGGAAGTATTATTGTGCGAAGGGGGTTTGGGGTTGGCTTTAGCATCGGTTGAGGAATCGGTCTTAGAGTTTTCAAGAGTAGGTTTAGCATCCTTACGAGGTAGTGTTCCATCTCTAACATGGCCATCAGTAAGTGAAGCAGCAACAGCAATAGCTTCCTCGATTGAGATAGGGTCTTGACTAACCACAGCATCACGGAAAATCATTGGCAATCCATGAATATACTTTCTAATACCACGAGACATAGGGGTTACAAGGTGAGGTACTAGCAGGCTAAGTTCCTTGAAACGGTTCGAGTTAGTTAGTTGTCGCCACCGACTTGTTTAAGCTCTCAAAACTCCGTCTCGAGCCTTTGCAGTTCATGCTCGGGACAAAACTCTCTCTTTATTGCATCCTTGAGTTCCTCCCAAGGCATATCCAAAACTATTTCAACACCGTGTAGGGCCTAAGAGTTCCACAATGTGAGAGCTCATTCCTCAAAGACGCTCAAGGCGAACCTAGTACGCTTATCGTCCGGACATTCGCAGTGGATAAACTTGTTCTTCATTTGTTCAAACCAACGGAGGAGCTTAGTAGCATTCTCCTAGCCAAGAGAAGGAGGTGGTTTTGCACTTGTGAAGTTCTTGTAGTGGTTGTTGTTTGGTGTAGCAGCGACTCCATTGATGCCTTGCAGTTGAGACACGACCTCGGGTAAAGCAGTAGTAAATTCCTTCGTGATTTTAGCAGCCAAACGGAGATCATGAGGAGTCAATGAACGACGATGATTACGACGATTAGATTGAGAAGACATTCTACGAAGATCAACAATGAAAATTTATAAGATGATGGGTAAGTTGTGGGAATGAGTTGATGTGAATTAATAGAGATGCGTATGTATATGTAGGTATATAAATTTGTGCTAGTGAAGACTCGAGGACGAGTCAGGATTTAAAATATTGTGAATAAGTTTGAGGCATTTAATTAAATAAATTGTGTTTATAAAATTTTTCCGAGAGTAATAATGTCATTGGGTTGGGCTTTCCATGGTAGCTCGAGATCCCAATTTAAACAACAAAACATATCCAACGAGTTAACCTCCCATGAGCTTTCCATGACAATTTGAATGGCCCAACTTAATAAGAAACATAAAGTTTGTGAATTGGGCCTACCATGAGCGTTCCATGGCAATTTATTGGCACAATTAAAATAACGAGTAACAAACAATTGAGTCGGTCGGCCCATGAGCGTTACATGGCATTTTAACTGACCCGACTAATTAACGAATTATCGAATCAATGGAGTTGGTCGGACCATGAGCGTTACATGGAATTTAACCGACTCAACTAAATATCGAATCAACGAATCAAATATGAGTAGTTGGTGTATCACGGGAACCACCCCGGACGATACGTCCCAACAAACATCAAGTTGAAACGGGTTGAGAAATAAATAGTTGGAGTGCCCATGGGTTTTCCATGGATTTTTCACCCAACTAAGCATTTAAAATAATTTAAAAACACAATTTGGAAGTTTTCCCAAATTTAGCCACGAACCACCGTGAATTCGGTTTTTAAAAAAGGAGTGCAACTGTTTAGCTGGTTGCGTTTGATCACTTAGGGTCCGGTCGTATGACATCTTGTTCTTGCTTTGGCCTAGAGACTCGAGTACTGTGGTTTGGTTATCATCCAGGTAAGGAATAGCGTCTTACCTTGGGTTCTTGAAACCGTTTTGCCAATGCCCAACTCACAGTTCTCTTGCCCCCTACGGTTACTAACCGAACATGTCCTACTTCCATGCCCTAAGGAGAGGGAGTAAAAACAAAGTACGTGAATTCTTAAGGAATTTCTCAAAATAAAAGATAATCTACCAAAATAAAATATATAGAAAAATATTTTGAATGTGAGGCATGGCCTCGGAATTTGTGTGTATGCAATAAATAAATAAGATAACCTACAATAAAATAATTAATCTAATTAAGCTGTAAACAATTAAATAGCACATAAGGCAGTTCAGATAAGCACGTATAGGGTCCTAACATATAACTAAGACAATTTCTAATGACCTATCCTATAACCTTCGGGTCTGATACTAATCTGTCACACCCCAACCTAAGGCGGAAATGCCGGGGCGTGATCCGATTGCTCACAGCTCGAAGATACTATCATGTATATAAATGACAATATCTAATTAATTATTTTATTCAAAGAATACACACAAATTTACAAATATTACAAAAGAATTCAAATAAATTACTATAAACGTGATTTAACGATTGTCTTCATTATAACCTATGGTCTTGACTAAATATCCAGACTCCAATTCAAACCAACTTGCATATGCGTAGAAAATAGAGTTTGTCAACATAAAGTTGAGTGAGATTATCACCAGTTTTGCATGTTAATATAAATAAGCAATATGTAGTAAGTGTGGTAAATGAATCAAACCATAAACAAGTAGTAATACAGTTGCCAAGCGAATCGGGCGTTGGTAAATAATATGAGAACCCAATACATGGGAGTATGCTGGACCCCTCCGAATTATACGAATGAACGAATAATTAATACAAGTAAGCATGTAACACGTATATTTGATTAAGTCACCCACAATTACACGTATGCTATAGTTTGATATATATATAATATGAAATACGAATAATACGCATATGTCCCAATACATTTAGAAAACTTAGTAAAATAGGGGAATGATAAACTCACCTTAGATTAAAGACAAGCGAATATAAATACGAATAAGCGAGTACGAATAAGCGAGTCATCCACTACACGTCAAATGATATAAACAATCAGAATCTGAAACTTCGAGATATGATAACATAAGTAACAATGAACTTGTTTCCACTAGAATCAATCCAAACGGACGTTTAGAACTCAAGTTATGTAATATTTAAGATTTAAGCGAGCTGGTACTGACCAAAATCCGAACAACGATTCGGAAGTCAGGTTTTGGTCAGTAGCTTTAAAATTTCGTACGGGAACAAAAGTCTTCTGGACCGAACGTTGAATCTGAGTAGAAGTATGCGAAAACGTTAAGTCAAACAAGTTAACTATTTTGCCCTTTATCAAGTTTTAAAGCACTTGACCAGTCAACACCCTTCAATTTCAGAAATCGATTGAAGGTTATTGACTAGAGAACAGTTTATGAATGAAAACTCAGTTTACAACTTACCCGGAAAGTGAAGGAATCAAGAGTTATGACGAGTCAACGGTCCACACGCATGCAAAGTCAACCGGTTTATGAACGGTTCTTCAACAAAATAGCAAAACCAAAGAGAATTATGATGATCAGAGGGTAGTGATGGCTGAGGAGGCTTCCCTATGGTTAATGTAAAGTCTTGTGGCAGATGAATAAGGCTTGTTTATATAGGAATAGCTAAAACGAACCTGTAGGTCCCGGGCCTTACAGAACTATATTTGGAAGATTTACTCGCTTCAGTAACTAAATACGATATTAATAACCAGATCAATGAAATAATCCAGAGATTTCATGCTTGATTGTAAACTAAGAGTATGGACTTGCATTTTGGTTAATATCCCTTTCTTGGACCTTAATTCACTCAACTTATGCCTAAAATAAGCGGTTTTAATGCCAAAAACGAGTTAGGAAACAAAATCGAACATGTAAACTGCCCAACTAAGCCATGGCGTCGCGCGACGGGGGTGGGGAGGTTGCCCACATGGCGCTTCGGCCACCTAGGGGTGGAGTTTCACTAAATGGCAGATTTGGTCCTTGTGTTTTGATTTTTGATCATTTAATGAATTTTTCATGTTATAAATGGAGATAAACAATATGTAAGGCATGAAGGACTTAGAGTGAACATTAGGAAACTTAAATATTTATTTTGATTAATAATAGAGATCCAAATTATTCCTAAGTCGGGTTAAACGCAAACGAATACGGGTTTAGAAAATCTGAAATGTTACATCAACTGTTTTCCCCAATTCTTCCACTTCATCCTCGTTCAACCCCAGAAGCAAAATGATTTGTTCTTTTGTTAATGAATGATCAACAAACTCGGCCTCTTCTATTTCGTCTGCATTCACCATGCTTTTCACAATCCCGTCCATACCGATAAATAAAATCATATTAGCCGCAATCGTATTGACCAGCTTGACGCTTGTGTAACCTTTGTACGGTATTATCTGCAAATTGTTACCTCCACTACCACGTGCCTCAGCCTGATTACTTGCCGACGATGAAGTACCGCCCGGTTGCTGATCACTATTACCTCCACCCATATTAGGATCTTGATCATTATTCTTTAACTTTCTCAGCTCATCTTCTTTACACGTTAGCTGCAATATGATCTCATCTTGCTTGTTCAACCTCTCCCTAGAGCAGCAAAAAGGGCTTTTAAATCCTTGTTTTCCTTCTATATGAACTGAATATGACGATACATATTCCTCTGCTCCTTACAGATCTAGTTCATGCGTGTAACATCCCGATTTCTAGGGAAAATAGAATGTTCGTTATTATTTAAACATTTACTCTAGACGAGTCTATATATAGTGAAATATTTATAAATAATATTTCTAATTGTTTTTATAAGAGATTTCAATTTTTGAGAAAAACGTGTGTAACTTTGTATATAATTTTTAAACTAATCTACTGAGACTTGAAAGCTAAGGGACTAATTTTGAAACGCATTGAACTTTATGTCTAAACCGGCTACTAGTGAACTTGGTGGACTAGTTGTGTGCAAAACAAAAAATAAAAATATAATAGGGGGAATTAATCTGAGAATTGAAAAAGAAATAAAAAGGAAAGAAGAAACCAAGGGAGACCACTTGGGTGTCGATAAGCCAAGGAGGCAGCCATCGAAAATTGTATCTCAAAAAATCGCGAGTTCATGTAATTTAAATCTGGTTCTATCATCCTTCTCGAATTCGTCAAAGTTTGGTAAGCGAAATCATTACTTAATGATTAGATACAAGAGTTAGAGCTTTATATGATTCTTGGTTTCAACAAGCGATTTGAGGGTTTTCTTGATCGAATCTAGTGTAGAAATCCCCGTTGTGATATTAGAATGTTTGAATGTTATTGTATAAAAGTGGGTTAAATTGCATTTTGTAGTTTTTATGAAAATTTGCAATGATAATGAGGGTAATGATGATGCATGTTAGTGTTTTTGGTTGTTCATGTGAGTTTAGTGTATTAATTGAAGAGAGTAGTGAAATTTGATTGTCAAGGAATTTAATTCATATTATTATATGCCCATGTATTTTAGAGATTAGAGTTGGCTCACATGGGTTTTTAATGGAATTAATAACATTAGCTTGAAACATGTATACATTAAAGTTTGAGGCACACCAAGTGTTTAATAAAATGCCATAACGAATAAACTATGAGATTTAAATGGAATGTGTGACATTAACTTAGAAAAGAAATTTAACTGTGAGGAAATTACTGTTTACGTCCCTGTGGTTTTAAGGCGGGGGCACAATGAGTCCCCCAAATTTTTTTTGAACTGGTTGAGTCCTCGTGGTTTAAGAAAAGAACAATTTGAGTCTCTGTGGTTTCAGAAACGAACAATTTGAGTCTCTGTAGTTTCAGTAGAATGAAAGTTTACCCTAAAAGTTATGTAACGACAGGGACTCAAATGGTTAATTTTTGAAATCACAGGGACTCAACCAATTTAAAAAAAAAAATTCAGAGACTCATTATGCCTCTTCCTTAAAACCACATAGACGCAAACAATAATTTTCTCTTTAACTATTCATACATAAATTCCCGTAAGCCAATATTAATATAGATATATAATATTCATTGTAAGAAATAATCTGAAAAATTGAATGTTACACCATGTCTATGTTGAAAAGATTCCATGGTTACAATATCGAGCAATTTATATTTATTTGCTTATTATTAATATCCTTTAAGTGAATAGATTGTTAGAAATTAATTATCAAATTACTTGTGATTGAAAAATAATAGTCAATAAACAATACTAATGAGAATACAAATTGGCATTAACATGTAATCGAAATCATTAAGATTGTTATTAAAATCATAATTTTCAAAATTCCTCTCTCCTCCGTATATAAAAAAGAGCTTGCTCTCTCATATGGAATATACTCCGGTATATAACACTTTCCTCCTTTCATTTATATATTCTTCTTGGTGGGAACATTAAGGTAGAACTCTATTTACATTTTCCCATTTCTGTTTTAACGAGTTCAAGTTGATGTTTGCGTACCTTGTTTGTTGTTCAATATTTTGTTATTTCTCTAATCAAAAGCCTTTGGTTATCTACGATGTACGTACTATCATATTTACCACAAACCATTCAATATTTATTGCTTTCCCCTCCCACACCGTAAACAGTAGTTTTTTATTTTTTAGTTTTTTTTGAACGGCCGACTTATATTAAAACACTAAGGATGCTAGCAAGTAACTAGTTAAAAAAAATGCATACACACCAATATTACATTTTAGCCCACCTAGAATAGTTGTTTGGAAATAATGTCTAATAGACATATAATTTATTATTTTCATTAGGGTTGCAATTTATTTTCTAACAAGTACTATGGATTCGGGGTAGGGGTGGTTAGGGTTTTTGTTATTGTGGGAGTGTTTTGGGAATGAAGCAAAACGGGTTATAACATTTATATAGTGGATCCGACTTGGTGAAGTCGGGGCGAGGGAGACTCGCGCTAAACCCATTAGGGAACACGTAGATCAAAATTGGGTTTACAAAGTGTAAGAATGAATGCCGTGATGATACGTCATGAAAGTTAAATGAGTATGTATTTATATAGTATATGGACTCTCTTCGATCCATCCTCACTCACTTAGCCCTTTGTTATCATTGTTTTTTTTATCTTCAGCAGTTAGTTAATGAACTTATCTTTGAATGCACTTCATGTGAATTTGTTTAGTCATCTTTTAAAGCTTTTATAATTAAAAAGAAAAAAACAAAAGAGAGAAAAATAAACCATTTAATTATTAGCAAAAACTTATGCTATATTTATAAAAAGATGCACTCAAGTGTGTATGTATAACTAGAGGTGCACAAAAAACCCGAACCCGGAACCGGACCTGAAAAATGCCCGGAACCGGTTTTTTTTATACCCGGCTTTTTAATACCCGAACCCGACCCTACCCGTAGGGTACGGATAGGGTATGCATTTCGGTATCAAAATCCGTACCCGGAACCAGACCCGATTTATACCCGGTAATACCCGAAACCCGGAACCGGTTCCATACCCGGAACCGGGTTTTTCCAATACCCAAAGTCGGGTTTTTCAAATACCCGATCTATACCCGAAATTACCCGAAAATACCTCAAAAATACCCCTAAAAATTGTAAATCCTTAAAAAAATCTAATCTATACCCGAAAAAAGCCCCAAAAAACCCAAAAATAGGTTATTCAATACCCGAAAATAGGTTATTCAAATACCCGGTTCTATACCCGACCCGAACCCGATGCATAGAGTATGGTTTTTAGAGAGAATACCCGGACCCAAGCCCGACCCGGGTATTGCCAATACCCGATTTTCCAATACCCGGTCATACCCGAACCCGGTTCCATACCCGAACCCGGGTATTTGAAAAACCCGATTTGTGCACCTCTATGTATAACTCGTTTAATTTGTTTATACAAACTTTGACGGACACCTTCTTTCTATGCAGATGACTTGCGGAACTGTGAATACATTCTTGTGGCTTGCCACTATTTTGATGGTGTTAAACATCAGTTTAGTTGTGTTTGCTCTAGAACAATATAAAAATAATCCTCAAGTACGGAAAGAAGAAAATAAATGAACATGAAGGTTGATGAAGACTAAAGAACAATATTTCAGCAGAATATTCACAATTAACTAGTATATGATGTTTGAAATAAACTCATCTAAGAATTAAAGTATTTATGTAGCTACTTTTTTCAACTTTTGTTTCCAATAGGGCTTCAGCAATTATGAACACTGCCTACTTTTGGTTTCATAACGTTGTGTTGTGTTGAGAATTTTAGTGTCATAGACTATTTTGTTTTAACTAGAATTTCTAAGTGACATCAAAGGATCTTAAATACATCATGGATTCTGTTCATGATATAATATAAAAAGATTATTAACAATCTTATAAGTTTTAAGGAGGGCTATGAGGTAGTTTTATAAAATAACTAATCACGTAATAGGGGGTTTAAAGAAGTTTCATCCTTAAATCAGCTACTTCTTTGATTACGTCTCCATGTCGAAATTTCAATTTTAAATTAGATATTGAAAGAACAATTAAAAAATATTCGAGGGAGTGCTATTTTTAGTTTTTTACAATTCAAAGATATTGTGGAATTACGGTGGTTGGATTGGTGATGTTGGTAGGAAGGTGGGTTTTTAGGTTGAAGAAGATGGATGTTAAAATAATTTTTAATTTCATTCTTTTTTTTTATTTTGAATAATAACATTTTGAATAATAACATTAACATAACAAAATTATTAATGGTATAAAAATATTAAATATAATTATTTTTTTACCAGCAACTTGAATTAAAAAACACCTTTACCGGTTAGAAATCCTAACCGAAAGGAGATACTAAGTAATTGGTTTCTTAATCACACTAATCAATTCAAATTCAAATTACAATTATGAGAAGAAAACCATAAATAAGAAACCGAAACAACATAATTGAAAAGAAAATCTTTCTTATCATGTTTCGTACCAAAAATCGTCACGTTTCGAGTATTCCAAGTAACCACCTAGTAGTGAAAATAATCACCTCAGCCACATCTTTTTTCTTCTTCACCATCAGACGATACTAACTAGTTCATAATGCTTTTGGGCCCAAAATTGGTAAGAAAATTTTCCATCCATTGACCTGTTGTTTTCAATAACCTGGGTGCAATGAGACACCTACCAAACACATGATCCAAAACCTCCACCGAGTTCAAACAAACAGGACAAAGAGTGGAAGTAATATCCACACCTTTGACCGAAAGGTTATATCTAGTTGGTAGTCGATCCATGAACAACCACCAACTTAATTAAAATGTTAACCTTTTTGGGAACAAATTTATTTCATCTTGTACCACAAAAGGCGTCCAATAACTTTCTCCGATCAAGAAACATTCTGATATTTTTAACGGAAAAATTATTATCATGGTCTAATTCCCACAACCAATGATTATTTGAGTTTGATAAAGTTAAACCGCATACAAAACCACAACCACATCATTTAGTTACTCCGACTCCAAACCACCTCTCAGATCACTTCTCCAATTTCTAGCCCAAAAAGAGTTAACCAACCTCTCACTTAAAAAACAATTTTTGTTAACCTCTAAGTTGAAGAGTCTCAGAAATCTCAACGATAAAGAGGATTCTCCAATCCAATATCTTTCCAAAACAATGTTTTATTTTCTTTTCCCATCATTTTTCAAATGGCCGACTGAGAGAGAAAAAAAAATTATTATCATTTTACCATTCACCACTTTAATAACGCAAGGTCAAATACCATTCTGTTTTATACCATGTTGCTTAAGTTTCGAGTCATAAATTGCCTTTAAAACCCCCACCCACAATAAATTTGAATTGTTAACCCATTTATATAACAAGGCAAGATTAAAATTCTTCAAACTACCTTACCCAAACCTCCTTTAGATTTATTGACCAAAAAAGAATTCCACTTAACCCAATGCCATCTCCATTTTTCCTCATCCCCTCCCTAAAAAAACCTCGCCCTCAAAAATTCTAATTTTTTCTAACACCAAGTGATAACATGAAAAGAGATAAATAGTAAATTCCTAAGGATCCAAGCACAGAACTGATTAAGGTCGATCTCCCCCCTATGGATAAAAGATTAGTCTTCCATTTCGACAACTTAGATTTAAATTTCTCTACAAGAAAATCCCCACCACAAATACTTCCCATCTGTACCCTCATAGGAAGACCCAAAAAAGAAAAAAGAAAACAAGGTAAACTATTCGGTTTACAACTTGTAATATCTGCAAAGGAGACCACCACACTTTGCTCCAACCCCACCCCCTAAAGATTTGATTTGTGAATATTTATCTGTATACCATAAACAAAAGAAAAACAATTTAAAATCAAAACCATATTCTCGATATTTCTTATAGACCACTCTTCAAGAATAATAGCATCATCGGCATAAAAAAGATGAGAAATAGCAAACTTACTTACACCTATCCGAGCACCTCTAAAGAAGCTAGCAAAAGCCATATCTTCAATGGCCAAATGTAAGCATTCCATTTCTAAAGTAAACAAAAAAAGGAGATAACGAGTCTCCATTATAGAGATCTTGACGTAGGCTGTCGCGGTCTATTCAAACAATCAATTTTAAAGACTTAAATACCTATAATAAGTACGGGTAAGTAAGGTCGTCTCCACAGGAACTCAAGGAAAGTGCTAATTTAATATTTTATAATTTTAACTAAATTAATTATTTAACTAAGGCGGACAGACGATGTCAAGCGGTTCTTGAAAAGATTAATTAAAACTAAAACGATTACTTTTAAGAATTTGTAAATAATATTAATTAAAGGTGTTCATTCTAGGTTCGGGTAATGTGTTCTTCAACTTAATCCCAGATTCACTTGTCTTGATTGCGCATTAGTTACTAGACCTAGTAGTTTGATTGTGATGACAAACGATACCCTAACCGAATTGTTGACACAATTGAACTCGATCTACACAATTACCAATTTAAGTTTTATGACAACTAATTAAGCAACGTTAACATATGATTATTAGTTCAATGACACAAGAGCCTAACCCTAAGTGTTGATGAACAAAACCAAACAAGTGATGTATTAATTAATAATCGCAAACACAAATTGTTTAAACAACCAAGCAATAATTAAACAAGATAAAAACAATAAATTAAATCAAGTTCTTAACATTAGGCACAATGAATCTGGTCTTAAAAATTACACAAAACCTTACCCTAGAATAGAACATGAAAGTTTAGCCAAACATTGACATAATATCAAAACAACTTATCTTAATGAAAAATATGAATTCAAGACGAATCGGAAGCTTCGGGATGGTGGAAAATCTCCCTAGGACACCTCTTTATCTTCTGGAATTAATGGTAGGTTGAATGGGGGTTTAGATGGGTTTATATAGTGATTAACCCTAATTTTTTTCGGTTTTATATCGGTTTGCGTAGTGCGAAGCTGGTTTCACCCTTTCTTCACGTCGCGCGAAGTTAACAAACCTCATATTCAGATTTGTCTCATTGAGAAGCCTGAAATTCATATATTATGGATTCCGTAACTCATTTTCTAGGCCGAGATATGCCCGTTTTACTAAAAGACACTTTCCTTGTAACCCGTCTTGTTCAGTTTTCGCTTCGGCTTCTGGTTTCTCATCCAAACCTTTCCTGAATCCTTCCTAACCATCCATATATGTTTCCTCATGCTTCCATCTTCTCGAGGCTTGCTTAATCTTCATCTGGATGGCTCTGAATTAGCTCGTTTATGCTCCTTAACTTCCAATGTCTTGAAAAAGACATAGCAATGCTTGAAGTACCAATGTTCATTCATTTATTTACCTAAATATAACTAATTAATATATAATAAGAACTAACTTTTACCCAACCATCACATCCCCACACTTATCCTTTTTCGTCCCAAAAACGACTTTACAATGGAATCAGAATAAAAGATTATTTTTACAAAATGCTTTTCGGATTATCTTAGTTAAGCACAAAGAACACAAAAACTGCGATTGTCGATATTGTTGTTCACTTAAACCCATGCCTCTATACTTACAGGGAAAAATAAGGTGTGACAGTTTTCTTAGTTCATCTGATTAAAATGGAGCCCACACCTCAAATCCCTGAAGCCGCCTTACCATGCTTCATTGTAGTTCTACCGAACTAGACCACCCCAACTTGACTTAAACCTTAAAATTAGATGATCAAAATTTTGTACATTTGTACAATTTTTAAGCCCATGTGTAACAGCTAAGACAATCATGGATATTTTTATCGAACCTAAACCTAAACTTAAGTATCAAAGTCTACCAGAATGGCCATTAGATACGATTAAGGTGCAATTAAGTAACTAACTAGCAAATCGTCCCCACTACATGACATACCCCCGTTATTAACCAATACCCTAAAGTCCATCACCATAGGTGAGTAGGCATGAATTCATCTGTAGGGCTTACATATGACGTGTCCTGTATGGTCCGTTTCTTAATGTCAATACGCAAGCACGGGGACCCCATATGACTAACAGCGTGTATGTTCAAGTCAGTAGTGAATTTGTACTTTTAAAGCACGTAGTGATCATGTTTAATGACTTATGATTTGGCAGATAAACTGCGGGTTTCTCTTTTTAAGCTTTTTAATATACATAATTCAACTTAGGAATTACGCAAACCCAGATGGTAAACCTCATACAGACCCATGGTCTCCAAACCCCGGAGCATCCCATCAATACAGGATTTAAGGCTATAAAACCATACGCCTATGCAGTATTAACCACTTAAACTAGTAGTATTTTTATTTATGTTTATATCACAAGCCATCTTGCATACTCTAACGTTAAGCCTATCCAAGCATTGTACAATAACTAATCATATTATAAAATTTCTTTTGGTGATCAAATCTAACAAAAGGCTTGAGTATGGCCTAATCTTTCATTCCAGTCCTTACACAGGCTTAGCTAAACAAACAAAACCCTGAAGGCATTTCCTACTAAAAATCAAGCATTTTAAAGGATTCAATTAAGTCTACAACCAAACCATCCTTTCATTCTCAAGGCTGAGCCTACCGACACATCCCAAATTAAGTGCGTTCCTGTTTTTATTATCTTATATTGTATAATAATTTTGAAAAACAACCCCCGATTTTTCTATCATTTTCCATTTCTTTTGCAAAAGTTCTTATTTCAAGGAACATTAAAACTTTTAAAAATTTTCAATTTCTCCCCTATCCCAACACTTGAGGCAAACATTGTCCTCAATGATTAAAATATTAATAAATAAAATATGGACGGTGTTAAAATTCTCTTTGACAATTTAAAAAACCGGGCCTAATGTGATGGTTGTAACTAATTATACAGAAATACATTACACTCTTAACACAAAAACTAATAAAACAAAGAAGGCTATGATAATGAAATCACCTGATAGAAAATATAACTCTCATGTGAAACTCTCGTGCCCTCAGTGAACTTACCTCTTCAACTCTCAAGACGAAATCTACAAACTCTCAAACATGTAGAAGCACTCTTCTCACAAGTGTTAAAATATAGGCCTTTTAAACCATTTGCAAAACCATTAATTTTAAATTACCAGCCGAGATTAATTAAATTCATAACCAAATTTGTTAAACGAGTAAAATGTTAAAAGACCTAACTCACTTTCGTAGGAATCACGATTGCATTTAGCGTATGCAACAAGTCCTTTAAACCACTCGGTAGCCCAGGTGGACGAGTATGGTCTCGTGAGGATTTATAGTGAACTACACCCACAAAGTTCAAATACAAAATATACAAGCACTTGAATACAAGGCCGGGTTGCCTCCTGGTTAATGCTAAGTTTTTGTTAAGGTATTCAGCTGGACCGTTACATATGACAATATCTATTAAATTAATTATTTCAAATTACAGTGTACAAATATTCTTAACACAAACAAATAATCTAAAACAAATAATCCAAACAAAATTTAATAAAGGTGGTCTTCACTAAGTTCCCTAAGGTCTTTTCTAAGTGTCCAAAATTTTAATATTCAAGTCACATAAAAATCTACATATGCGTAGAAAATACAATAAAGTTTTCAACATAAAATTGAGTGAGATTATCACCACTTTTGCAATTTATTTGTATTTGTGGTTTCTAAAACCGCCATCCCAACTGCTCCTCGGGTCTTTTGTTACTATTAATAGTTATTTACATTATAATTAATATCAATAAAATTTACTTAACATTAAAAGAATACGTTCAAATTCAAAATATAAAGTAATGTGTGTATGAATTCGAAAAAAGTGAACGTAACAAATATCAACGATTTAGTTTTTATGTTTTTTTAAAAACCGAACTAACATTAATATATAGATTTTCATTTTTTTTATTGTAAATAATTTATAAAAAATATAATAAATATGTATCTCATTTTTTTTATAAATATAATAATCAATTAGTTATTGATAAAATGCTTTAAGCACAAAATCATTACTTTAAAAGCAATGCCCAAAATTTTGATGCTCAATTGTCGAAACCGAAATCGAATGGCTTCAAAAATTCTAAAACAAAAGTTTCGGGTTTTAGCATTTAAGACCAATTTTTTCGGGTCCAAAGTTTTCGTGCACAATTGTCAAAACCGAAACCGAACAGTTTACAACTGTTTTATTTTGGAAATAAAAATAGAAAATAATTAGTTAATGATCAGATAAATTAATTAAGTTACCGGCGGAGATTCCGTCAGGGTAATATCTGTATCCAACATAGCACAGATATAGCAAAGCTTGACCGGAAATGGACCCCGTACACTTACTCCGGGCGATCTCGACTGCAGTTTTCAGACATTTGACACAATCTGCACCATTCATGTCAGTTTCACACTGGCCCATGACATATACCAACTGATATATGCCGGAATAATAAGCATGCTTCCCGTGAGCAACCCCTTTGGGTATCCCCGACAACGCCACCTCTAAATTTTAGTCAAACCCAGACCCACTGGCTTTACGGCAATCCTTGTACAATAGCTCCGATGGCGGCGGTTGCTGGAGCCCGAACACGTGGTACCTCATGTAGCAGCCGACAAGCTGGACTCGAGCGGCGCTAACGTCACGGGGGCAGGCACGTTGAATAGCGTTGGGAAGCTTTTCCACGCAGATGTTGCATTCGGAGCTGGATAAATCACCGCGGCACTGGAAGAGGCCGGTGATGGAAGTTGATGATTTGTGGCCGGAACCGGAGGTTGTTTTGTAGAAACTGTGGGTGTAGGATTTGGAAACTAGGGTTTTGTAGAGGGTTTTAAGGTTTTTGGAGCTCGCGGTTGGGTTTTGGAACTTTTGATTTGCACAGTCTTTGTAGATTAGGTCTGTGAGCTCGGAGGCGGAGGCGGAGGAGAGGTGGTGATGGAGGAGGAAGAAGGCGCGGATCATGATCATGATGAGCTGTGTTTTGCGTGTGTGTGAAGTGAGATGTTAAAGCGTTTGTGTGTGAAGTGAGATGTTAAAGCTTGTTTGGGTTTCCTAATATATAGGGATGATGGTGAGTCTTTTATTTTTAGTGAAAAAGAAGAAAATGATACATAAAAGAAACTAATTAATTATATAATATAAGATGATCACTAAACATAATAATCCGCCACTTGTGGCCTAGTGGTAAGAGCCTTGAGTTCTTCAGCGGAGACTCAAGTTCGAATCCTACTTGTGTCATATTTGGGTGGATGTTAGCTATGAAAGATTTGAACTAGGCCTTGTTCAAAGGTTGTTAGTTCAAATTCTGAGCTCAACCGGGTTTTCGTCCCACCGTATGTTACGTCAGAGAGTTCTGCTCTTGTGGTGGCACAACGACTGTCAAGTGGCAGTCGACGGTATGGTTTCCCAGGGAACGTCCAAGCCAAACTCTGAAGTCAGCGTGGGCCCGATTAAGACAATATAGTCTGGCTAGAGTGGTATATCGGGGCTCTCTAAATTTGAAGAGTGCGATAACCTAAATATAAGAAAGTCATCGTTTTTTTTAAAAAAAAAAACTGAACATAATAATAAGATGTGTATTAAACCCAACCGCCTTATCCAATCTTTTTCTATTATTATGTAGATCCCACAGCCAGGCCCCAATAGTTGTATTTGGAATACTCATGGAATCCCACATTTATGCATGGCATTACTAATCTTATAAGTTATACCACCTTTCATTTTCAATTCTTATAATGTTGTGCATTCATGCATTCAAGTCCCAATTATCTTATGTGGTTATATATTACTGTGTCATTTATTTTACAAGTTGTTTTATCGGCGTATATATAGTGTTGTAAAAATCAATCTAAGCAGTCGATTTATCGGCGTTTTGATTTTGGCTAATCAGAGGCTCTAGAAGCTAGTGGGTCAAAATCGGCCCTAACTCAGATAAAATCGATCCAAGTCGCCCAACTCACATGTATCCATAAGTTTTTTGGTGAAATCCAACTCAATAAAATTGGCCTAAATACATTTTTTAACCTAGATAACTAGACCATAAGCTTTTAAATACCTAATTTACTATATTAAAGGTTAAATGTTTGAATTTTGAACTATTTTCATATTGATGTGTGTACAACTATAAACATATATATGCGAGTTAATGTACAATAACCTTTTATTGTACATTACATACACAATTCACGCTCAAGGATAAAAACCAATTACACTCAATTGAATTCCAAATCCTAATTACGCTCAACGTGTAAATGAAAAACAATCAAGGTTAAAACCAATTACGCTCATGTCAAAAATTAATTCGATTGAAGATCCTAATTTGCTTCTTTGGATGAATTGATGATTAATTAGATATAGATTGATGATTCAGGATCATGTGATGTAATTCATGGATCAATTTCAAGGTTCACTATGTCATTTACCTTCGGATGATTAAGGCACGAATCAATCATCGCAGAACCATAAATTGATATGGACACTGATCTTAACTAGAGGATTAATTTAAGGCTTAAACGACAATGATGAATTTCAACCCTGGTTGAGGAGACAAGGAAGTTTTCTCACATTCAGGGATTACCTGCCTTTTTGAAATTGAATGGTGTTGGTAGTCTTGTACGTAATGTATGATATATATATATATGTGTGTGTGTGTGTGTGTGTGTGTGAATTTACATATAAAATCTCAATCTGATTAATTTCGATTAATCTTAGGCGGTACCCGACCGTTCTACTAGCGCCTAGCGACTTCAGCAACACTGAGAATGTTAACCGACTAACGCCTAGCCAAGATCAAGGTGCCTGAGGTTCGTCTAGGTGCCGATTAATCAGCCACCTAGGCCGATTTTTACGACTGATGTTTACAATGGTAAAGGGTGAATTGTTAACCAGAAAACTTACAAAAGTAAAAAATTTAATGGGACATGAGATTAAATGGTGAAAATTTTGTGGCAGGTGAAGTTGTAAAAAGGATTTGGTGTCTCTACATGAAAATGTTTCATGTATCTAAAAGTCAATTATAATGTCACTTGAAAAGCTGGCTGGTAAGCCTTATGTTGTTATTTAAAAGTATTGTGCCAAAAGTTTAAAGATCAAACGTTTTATAACCTCACTTAAGAGGCCAAAAGATGAATGATAAAACTTTAAAAAATAATACATTTTATAGAGGAGGCCAAAAAGTAAATCGGTAAATGTTTGGTTATGCTCTAAACAGAGCAAAAGTGAAGGAGAAGAAATGTGCACAAAAATGTGTGGCAAAAGTCTGATAAACCAAACTTTTATATCTTTTAATAGATAATAAATATAAATGACCAATTAAGCATATTTTATCTAAAGGCAAATGTCACGTATCAAGTTCAGATACCTTTTTAAGAGGTTTACTTCACATATTCAATGTTTGTGGAACATTGTTTTTTTTAAGTATGAGTCCCTTTTTATGGAAGATTAATAATAAAATAATAATGATGATACAATTGTTAACATAAGAAAATAAGTAGTAGCAAATACCATAATACAAAACAAAATCAAGAATGTAAACTATGAAATAAACGTTGCATATATATGAATTGATTCACACTAAGATCTTCAAAAGTTAGAGCTTCAACAAGGTCTTCTTGTAGTTTCCTTGGTTGCAAGAATGAACAAACTAATGCTAATGGTTGTTGCTGAGGATTCGTGTTCAACACAGGCACCTTAAAACAGATTTCATGTGTCTACTTAGGCAGCGTGTCTGTCTTTCAAGTTACAGCAGCCGAAGCAGTATGTACTGTCGAAAAAGTCCGCACGCCCGAGGCCAGGGGCGGACTCACATAGTGTGGATCGGGGTCCAGGGACATCAATGTTTTTTAAAAATTTATTAGAAGCGATATATTATTTTTTTTGAGGACCCCATAAGATTTAATACTTGGAACCCATAGTACTAATGTTGATGTGGCCTGGTGAAAAGTCCCTTCTTTTATTTTTGAAATATCATGGGTTCAAATCTTACAAGGCTTAGTTTTTGGTTTTTTGTGTTAATTTTTTAGTGTTAATAAATCATTTGATTGTTAATGTTACAATAATAACTTTGGAAACATTCAAACACCTCTAAAATTAGGGGTGCGAACGAGCCGAGCTAAATTGAGCCCGAGCTTGAGCCGGCTGAGCTCGCGAACCTAAACAAACATGTCATTTATACATTTTTTTTAAATATATATTTCATAATATATATATATAATGTTATAAAAAATAAATAAATATAAATAATATATATTATTTTATACAAAAAATTATAATGGAAAAAATATATAAAAATAATTATTTTATTTAAAAGATAATTTATAAAATGGTAAACGAGCCGAGCTCGAGCTTGATAATCTATTCACGAGCCAAGCTCGAGCTTTGGAAATAGAGCTCGAAATGAGCCGAGCTCAAGCTCGAGCTCTGTATAAGTTAAGCGAGCCGAGCTCGAGCCTGGTCGAGCTCGGGCTCGGCTTGTCTCGTTTGCACCCCTATCTAAAATACATATCATTGTTTTCAACTTTATGTATGGTATTTTTTGGAAACACCTCTAAAATACCAGTTTTATTTTTCCATAGTTTAAGTTAATGGTTTTCGACACATGCTTACAAAATGGTGGATCTAGGTTCTATCTCAAACGCGTTAATAAGAAAATAGTTAAACAAAGTGATCCGTCGAAAGGAGCATAAAGTTGATAATTTGAAAGAAAGGGAAAAAAAGTGTTTATGTGTCAACTCGACCCATTTTGACTAATTCAGGTGGTGATGATTGAAAAGAAAGTTTTGTTATGATATTGTTTTTTATTATGTTCTTCACCTCGACCTGACCCGAACAACGATCGACACGAAAAAATTGAACATCGAAAATATGGGACCACGCTGGCAAAAATTCATGGGTTCGTCACTGCCCGAGACTACACTGGGTAAATTAGTGGATTAGAACTTGAAAAGATAGAAAATGAAATTTAGAGTACTATTTAATTATACTTGAAAGAAAAAAAATATGTTCAGGTTTATTTGGTTGATGTGCTTTGTAATAGAACTTATGCCTTTGTCTACACATAAAATGGCCATTTATAATCACACAAACCATAACATGCATGCTCATTATTCATGTTATAAACAATAGCTAAGTGACAAACTAAATAGTTACAAGAATTGACTTTTGAGATCTCATATGACATCCTTAAAAGATGAAAGATCATATGAACCATTCAACTTATTGAAAACAAGTTATAATAGGTCTTGACATAATTAGTGGCGTGGCATAGTTTATTTAAACCACTTGATTTTTCATTCATCATTACATTAGTAAAACCACATTTTTATTATATTTTTCAACAGTCCTCACTCGATCAAAAGACACAAAATTCCCAATATAGCATCGTCGGTTGAATCTTGTATAGAATAGGTATATGTTACCCTTAAAACCCTCATCTGTAAAATGCACTCGACCTCTAAACTGTTAGTGGACTTGGATAATTTGACAAATATACACTTTATATTGGAGTTTACAAAAAAATTTGGTAGCTTTTTTTAAGTTATTTTATTTATAAATTGTAGTTAGACTTTATATTTTATTTAATTTACAAATAAATTGTAGTTATTTTATATTAAAGTTATTTACAAACTTTTATATTAACTCTGTATTTTGTTTATTTTTTAGAGTTATTTTATTGGCAAGGAAAATAAAATTGTAGTTAGACTTGACTTGTAACACCTATCCATTTTGCATAACTTGTCTCTAAATACACTCTACATTGCCCAATATGACACATATAGATTCGAGAAAACAGAATTTTATCTTACATCGGTAAACGGAAAGTGCCTAATGTGTTTCATATTGAGCAATATAGAGTGTATTTAGGAATTAGAGGTGTCAAAATAGGTGGAAGAGTGTGTTAATATTAATACCCTAATAAAAACATCTCATTAATTCGCATTCACATAAACCTAATAATATCATGTTGTTAAGCATAAACACCTAAAAACTTGGCTCATGCTGGTCTCAACATCTCATTAAAAGCTGTGGATTATGTTTACTCTCAACGTCATGCTAAGAACCAACCTTTCACCGCCCAGAGGTGGAATAGGTTTCCTCATGTAGGTATTGTAGACAACTTGAAGAAACACTAATCGACCCCGAGTAGATTATGGATAATCTGGGGGTTAAGTAATGTTTCCCACGAGGGTTAGGTCCGGCAAAGAAGGATGTTCTTCAGATGACCTGCAAAACAGACACCGTGAGCTCGTCACTGAGAAGGGGGGGTTCCTCCTTGTGACCACCCTCCGGCGTGAGAATCATACTAGATTGCTCTGAATATAAGTGTATATTGAGAGAAATAGCTAGTGAAGATAAAATACCAGATGATCCTACCGTTCCAAGATGTTGGAGTATTTATAGCCGAATGTAGGTTTCCAAGCAGGTACAGCCAGCTGTATAATATTCCTGTTCTACCAACTATGGGCTACGCACGTGCCATGCTGGTTGGTGGGTAGGCAGCGGCTGATAATGACAAGGCCGGCTGTGTACTGTTCCCATTCCACCAACTGCAGGCTATGTGCGTGCCACGACAAGGGTTGGTGAGTAGGCAGCGGCTAATAGTGACAAACAGTACTAGAGCATGCTCCTCGTACTGTTGTCGGTGAGCTGTCACCCTGTGATTGGTTCATGGGCTGCTTTGGTCAGATCTTGTCTATTTTGTCCATACCTTGGCAGGTATAGTACAAAAGATCTTCCAGAAGCATACGGACTGGCTCATTTGGGCGGGAGTATTCCCGCCTTGCTCATTCCTTCAGGTGACACTGAATTATTGAGAGTTAGTGCCTTGTGCGTGTAGCCTTGCTATTAGTGCGGGTAGCCTTCCCTGATGGCTTGTATCCGCAGCTGCGGGGACAGGCGGGGTACTTCACCATTGGGAGGCTTTCCCTGCGGGAACAGCTGGCGTACTGCGCGTAAGGTCTTCATCTTTGAGCATGATGGGTCCTGCGGAACCAGTTGGTCCTTGCGCAGACGTCCCTCTTCAAGGTGAGTCTTGCGGGTCCAACTGGGCTCTGCTGGGACCTACCTCTTCAAGTCCCCCAGTCCAATGTTCTTCTCATGAATTGTTAATAAGTGAGGTGAACTTTGGACTTAAGCAAGGGGTTTTGAAAAGGATTTAGTTTTTAGGTTGTTCGTGGGGATTCTTCCCGCGGTTTCCCTAATGTCACGTGCAGAAATTCCCGACTTTTCTGCTTGATCTTTGGGTATGATGCGGGTAGGTGTATAACCTCCTTGCAAGTCAGGAGCGTTGAGTTTCACTTGTGTAGATTCTCCATGAGGTTTCGGTAGTTTTAAACATAGTGATCAATTATGTTAAAGAACCAATTCCATCCTGGAGCTTCAAACAATCTAGTTCTCAACGTTCCCGCTATGCGGGGATGTTATTTCCCTTTCCGCAAGCATGGCCCAGAAGATCCTTCTTGGTTTCAATTCCCTGCGAGTGCTAAGTATGTGAAGGGTTTCGCCTTGACACTGTACCCGCACTCGTCTTATAGTTATCTTACTTCCAAGGTATTCTTGGCGTCCATTCCCTGCGGGTGCTAAGTATGTGAAGGGTTTTGCCTTGACACTGTACTCGCATCTGTCTTATAGTTACTTGGTTGCCAAGGTAAGAGGTATAGTCCCGCTTACTTTTGAATCTTTTTGAATCTTTTTGAAATTCGAAGAGTTGGTGAAAGGATAAGAACAGTCCAAACTGTTGAAACGTCGTCCGACGGTTTCTTCTGACAGTGTCAGAACGTGCAGGAAGTTATGGCGATGTGACAGTATATAGTCATTCCAGACGCTTTTTCAGGCGCGTGGGAGCGATTTTTCGGGCGCGTGGGTGCGGATTTTACGGTGCGCGTCCCGTCAACAGCTGTTGCCAGCTTGCTTTTTCCACGTGTCATAGTTTCATTGCACCAGCTCTTTTCTCTCTCCTCCGCATTAAATTCATCGCATTCATTGCGATGAGTATATAAAGGGGGAGAGGGTTCACGGTAATCCACACTTTCACTTCTTTCTTCTTCTTCTAAGCGATTTCTGGCGAATACTCTAACTTTCTGTCGAGCATTCTCCTGAAATCGTTCTTTACCTCCATAATATGTCGTCTACTCATGATCCAGAAGCTACCGCCGAGGAGTCTGACTTGTATGTCGAGAACCCGACGTCTATGTCCGATAAGGACGATAAGAGCACTGCTGGCGAATGCCAGTGTGCTCTTCCCATCGAGCTTTACCGGTACATCGTCCGGAAGTTCATGCTCGAGCCGTTCGAGCCTGAGTTTCCGGAGCCACACCAGACGGTGTACGATGCCCCCAAGGGCAAAATAGGGGTATATGCCGCTTTCTTCGTCTATGGGAATCTTAGGTTCCCGTTGACGAAGTTTGTATACCGTGTTCTGGATAGACACGGTGTGCACCTGACCGAGGTACACCCAATGGCGATCGCCAAGATCCGCCATTTTGAGTGGGTGTGCCTCATTCTTGGCGTGGATCCCCACGTCGACCGCCTGATGACCTTCTACTCCTGGAGGTGTATCCAAGGCTGGTATACCCTGGTCACCCGGATCAAGGGTTTGAAGATCTGCGCTACCGAGCGCAGTCTTTGGTCTTGGAAGCGGGAGTTCTTTTACATCTCTGCCCGTGTCGTCCCAATAGCGATAACATTTAAGAACGGGAGAGCTCTCCCCAGCCTTCACGCCTCCAACTACCAGGAGGCGGAATGGTTATCCAAGATTTCCCGGATCCAGACCCCGGTTTACCGCTTTCCGGAGTCCGGGATGGTGATGCTTGGTATGAGCAGGGTGTGGAAGGATGCTGAGGCGGATGCTCCACAGATTCCCATCGTACTTGAATACGGTTTGAACTTTATCCCTTACGGTATGCTCCGTCTTCTTTGTTGATTTAAGGTTTTTTCTAACTGTTTTTCTTTTTATTTCAGAGGGAAATGACTTGCAGTCCCTCCTGCATCCGCGGGAAGCTGACGGTCCCGCTCGGTTGGGTACTCGTGCTCTTGACGAGAACGAGTTGCCCATCCTTGCGCAGACTGCGGATCGGTTTGTGGAGGCCTACCCGCCACGCCACGAAATACTGAGCGCCACGCGGCCAGGTAAAAGACTATTTAACCCTCGCCCTCTGAATGCTGAAACCTCTGCTGGAATTCCTCTAATCTTGTCATCTTCTGATGAGGAATCCGCAGATGGTCCTTTTCTTGCGCGGAAGAAGAAGGCTGTCGGCGGGAAAGGCAAGGCGAAGGTTGCCTCCACTGCCGATCAGGGGAACCGGTCTGAGTCGGAGACCGAGAGTGAAGAAGCGGCGGGGAACCCAGGTGGTGTTGAGACCACTGCTCCGGAGGTTGAAACGGCTGTCACCTCCGAGCAGCCCAGGACGACGACGGTGACCGGTACGAAGAGGCCGGCTCCATTGGGTTCTTCCCCGCCTGTTCGCACCTTCAAGCTCAAAAGGACCCGTAAGTGTACATAACTTTAACTTCATATCTTTCCGCTATTATACTTATATATCTTGTCTTCGTGCAGGCGTGGATGCTACGGCATTCCAGAGTGGAGCGGGAGGGAGCAGCTCTGGACACATGAAGGTAGGTTTGGTCAACCTACCCGAGGCGATGACCCAGGCGGCTACGCCTGCTTGCAGTACTGGTTCAGTTGCTCATCCCGTTGAGCCAACTGTTCCAGCTGTAACATTATCCCCGCCGGCTGTCAATGCCATTTTCACAGAATCTATCACTGAGCCGGCGGTGATTTCTCTTGCGGGTTCTTCCGCAGCCGTGGCCACGGTTGTGAGTTCACCTCCGGTGAGTTCATCTCCGTTGGTTTCCACCGCGGCAGCCTCCACCATGCCTCCTCCGGCGCCTGCGACTACGGCCAGTCCTTCAGGTACGTTTGGGGTTGGGGCGTCTAGCCAATCCATGCCTCCTTCCCGTCTCCTTGAACTTTTGGATGGATATTCCTTAGGTTCAGGTGATGGGTTTGGTGGCTATCGGCCTGTTGTCGACCCTACAGGTGCGTAGGGTTATTTTGGCCTATATCCCTTTCATCATTTCTCTCTCTTAACTGTTTTTTGTTTTATTGCAGTTCGTGATTCCAACGAGGTGTACGCTCCTCGGTGGAAGATCCGCCGGGGAACGACCCTCCGGACTGCTGAGTGCGTCGAATAGGCGCGTCACGCCGCCCCAAGCTGTGCGCTGGGGGAGGCCATGGCCAGCTACCAGGAAGGTAGGCTGTCCAACGAGCTCCGAATCCTCCTCGCCCGGATGCAGCCGCGCGTCGAGCTACTTTGTCGTGAAAACGACAAGTTAAAGATGGCGCGTAGCCTTGAAGTGGCTCAGGCGCGGGCTATCCGGGAGGAGAATGCGAAGCTTGCCGCCGTTGCTGCGAAAAAGGAGAAGGCCTTCAAGGCCCTCGAGGTTGAAGTTCAGGCCCGGCTCGAGGCCCGTTCCAAGGCTGCCCAAGCTGTTAACGAACAGCTTCGGTTGGCCAAGGAAACTGCACGGAATGCAACCGAGAGGGCCACCAAGGCTGAAGCTGTTGCTGAGCCTCTACGCATCGAGAATGAGGAACTTAAAGCCAAATTAGAGAGGCTCCAGCAGGCTCATGATGCTTTGGCCATGGAAGATGCCAAGAAGCTCCAAGAGATCTTGGACCAGAGGGGGGTGCTTGACCAAACTGAGCGTAAGCTAAAGGGCGTCGATGAGGCTGCAGCCAAAGATGTGTTGCTTGCCAACCTTACAAAGAACGAAGCCGAACGCGCCCGTAATGAAGCTCAAGCTGCCCTCCAGGAGGCTCTGGTTACCAAGGAATGGCTTCTTCGAGAAGCGTTGTCGCAGGTATGCGCAGTTTCACAATTTCTTTACGTTTTTCCTTACACTTAGAAGAGTTTTTGATATACTTCTGTTTTTTAGGTTGTGCATCGGGTGTTCACGAACACATCATATGACGATGCGATGAGCGCAGCCCTCAACGCTTCTCATGAGGATGGGGAAAAGGCTGGCTTCTTGCTTGGTCTAGGGTTTGTTGAACAAGGCACTCCGCCTTCCAACTTCCCTCTTTACAATGTGGATACTGAAGCTGCGTATGACCAAGCAGTGAATCAGTATGCCGCCTTCCCGCATCCGGTGGTGGAGAAGGTAAACGAGATTGCTGCTGCTGATGATGGGCTAACTATCCTCAAAGCTTTCCTTGAACCGCCACACTCTACTGATGGTGCGGGTCCAAGTGGGAGTGGTCCTGAAGCTTGATACTTTAGATCCCTTTCCACCATTAGAGTAGATTTTTATGTTTGTAGACTTCTAATCTTGTCTGCGGGTATGTACCCAGCAATTCTTTTAATGTTTGAATGTTGATGGAATAAAGATTATTTGTTAATGCCTTGCCTTGTTTATTTCACGCATATTTTGTTTTAACTTAGCAATTTCTTGAGTACTTAGATAAGTTAACTTTTCAACGTGGCAGATAATAAGTTAAAGTTTTGCTTCCTCTTTTGTGATTTTGCGGATAAGACCGTCACTTTCACTTAGTAGGATGGCTAAACTTTACCTATATCTGACCTGCGTGGAAGTTTTCCTCATCTTTTCCTTTGAAATTTTCTAAGTGTTTTGAATAAGTTAACCTTTCGACGCGCGGTTGCCAATAGGTCAATGTTCAGTTTCCTCTATCATGATTGTGCGGGTAAGACCGTCACTTTCATTTATTGGGATGACCAAACTTCACCTATAGCTGACCTGCGTGAAGGTTTTCCTTAGAAATTTTTACCGTTTTATGTGTTTATGCGGGTTTTCTTGCCTTCCACACGCAACGACTTACTTCTTCCCATATTTATGCGGTGAATACCGGCATCAGTGTGGGAAGTTCATAAGTATAATGGTAAGGCTATCAACACAATGTGATAAAGGAGAATCATTTCCATTAGAAGTGGCTCTAGGCCTTTTCTTTACAAGTTTGGAATTGATCTACATGTAACATTTGCGTAATTGAGCTCCGTTCCATGTTCTTGGGATAGGAGTGCCATCGAGCCTTTCGAGCCGGTATGCGCCTTTTCCCAAAACTTCTTTGATAATGTACGGTCCTTCCCAGACCGGTGCCAGTTTTCCTGGGCGCTCTTGGTTTGAAGCCTCGTTGTTACGCAATATGTAGTCTCCTACATTGAAGTTGCAGAGTTTTACCCGCGTGTTGTAGTACTTTTGCATTTGTCGCTTATAGTTTTCTTCACGCGTTCCTCGGTTAGCATAAGGTCTAACCGTCTTTCCGCATCATTGCCTTCTGGTTGAATCAAGACCCTTGGTGAGGGCAAACCAATTTCGACTGGGACCATGGCTTCAGTGCCATAAGTGAGGCTGAACGGGGTTTCTCCCGTACTGGCCTTTTTCAGCGTTCTTTTTGCCCAAAGGACGTGTGGAACTTCGTCTACCCAGCCGGATCTGTGTTCCCGGAGTCTTTTCTTTATGCCTTCGACGATGCTTTTATTTTCTCTTTCCACCTCACCGTTACCTTGCGGATGTGCCACTGAGGTAAAGGTGTGGGTGATTTGAAGTTCTTCCAGCCACTTTTGTAGCTTCTTGTCAGCAAAGTTGGTGCCGTTATCACTCACCAAAGTCTGTGGAAGTCCAAAACGACAAATAATAAATTCCCAAATAAATTTTTTAATATGTTTTGCGGTTGTTTGGGCTAAGGGTTTTGCTTCTATCCACTTGGTGAAGTAGTCGATGGCTACCACTAGGAACTGAACGTTTCCTGCTGCTGTAGGAAATGGGCCTGTCACATCGATGGCCCACTTCTGAAATGGCCATGAAGAGGTGACTGGAAGAAGTTCATTCTTCGGGCGATGCGTGTTGGGTGCGTAGAGCTGGCAAGACCTACACTTTCTGATGTATGCCAGCGCATCCGTATGCATCCCCGGCCAAAAGTATCCCGCGTTGTTTAACTTAGCTACAACAGCGCGTGGACCTGAGTGTACTCCACAGATGCCTTCGTGTACTTCCCTTAGGAGGTAGTCAGTATCTTGGTTGTCCACGCATCTTAAGAGTGGGCCAAGAAAGTTACGTCTGTAAAGGATGTCATCGATGAGTTGATAGTTTAATGCTTTACAACGTATTTTTCTTGCCTGTGTTTTTGACTCTGGTAGTATACCCGCTGCAAGGTAATTTATTATCGGTGTCATCCACGTTTCTGTGCCGGTTTAGATGACATAAATTTCCTTGTGCGGGACTGATGGTGTTTCAAGGAGTTCAATGTGGATGTCCTTTCCCAAATGGGTGAAGGCTAATGATGCAAGCTTGCTTAACGCATCCGCAGATTTGTTTTCGCTACGCTTGACGTGTATGACTTTACAATCATTAAAATCGCGCATAAGGGTTTTTGCTTGTGCGAGGTACGGGGTCATTGTGTCGTTCACGGCCGTGTATGTTCCGTTTATTTGGTTGGCTACTAACATGGAATCTACGTGGGCTTCCAAGTTTTTCACTCCCATTTTACGCGCAATTCTCAGCCCGGCCAAGAATGCTTCATACTCGGCTTCGTTATTCGTACTTGGAAAATCCAGTCGAATAGCGTAAGTGTATTCTTGGCCTGCTGGGTTGGTTAGTTTCAACCTTGCGCCTGAACCCTCGTTGCTGGCTGCTCCATCGATGTAGAGTCGCCAGACATCATTGATGTCCTGTGCTGGGGAGGGTTGAGCCTCCTCCTGGCACTCTTTCTCCCGCGAAGCGGGGACTTCTGCTATAAAATCGGCCAGGACCTGGCCTTTTATGGCTGGTCTTGGCTTGTATTTTATCGCATATTCCCCCAACTCAATTGCCCATTTGGCTAGACGTCCCGATAACTCGGGTTTGCCTAGAACGTTTGCAAGTTTGAAGCTGGTGAGAATGGTGATTGGGTGACCTTGGAAATATCGTCTTAGCCTTCGTGAAGCCTGTACAAGTGCTAAGACTAGTTTTTCCAGGGTAGAGTACCGGGTTTCTACGTCTGTTAGGACACGGCTAACATAGTAAATAGGCATCTGGATACCTTTTCGCTCTACTAGCAGGACTGCCCCGGTTGCTCTATCTGTGGCAGAAAGATATATGATTAATTCCTCCCCCGCTTCTGGTGCTGTGAGCGTTGGGAGTTCGATCAAGCGTGACCGAATTTCCTGAAAAGCTGCTTCCGCTTCTGGTGTCCAGCGGAAGTGCGTTTTCTTTAAACAGTTTCTCAATGTTGACACGAATGGGAACGACCTATCCACATGGTTTGACAAAAAGAGGTTAAGTGCGACTAGGCGTCTATTCAGTGTCTGGGCTTGCTTGATGGTAGTAGGTGATTCCATTTTGATAATGGCTTCGACCTTTTCAGGGTTTGCTCTGAAGCCATCTTTAGTAACAATGACTCCCAAGAACTTCCCTTCTTCCATCCCAAAGGAACACTTGCTCGGGTTGAGCTTCATGTTTATCTTTCTGAGCGTGTTGAAAGTTTCTTCGATGTCTTTCAACATCGCTTCTGGCTCAGGGCTTTTGATGACCAAATCATCCATGTAGACTTCCAAGTTTCTCCCAATTTGGGCATGAAACTCTTTGTCCATCGGGCGTTGGTATGTGGACCCTGCATTCTTAAGTCCGAATGGCATCATTTGATAACAAAATGTGCCATCGGGCGTCCGAAATGCTGTTTTGTCCTGATCATCTACAGCCATGTGGATTTGATGGTACCCCTTATATGCGTCAAGGAAGCATTTAAGGCGAAACGGTGCTAATGAATCCACTTTGAGGTCAATTTCGGGTAACGGGTAACAATCTTTGGGGCATGCTTTGTTTAAATCTTTGAAATCTATACACATGCGCCATTGTTTGTTAGCCTTCGGTACCATAACGGGATTTGCAACCCATGTTTGATATCTACTAACGCGTACGATGCCCGCGTCAAGGAGTTCCTTGACTTGGGTTCTACACGCGTTAGTCTGTTCTGCCCCCATTACTCTGCGCTTTTGTATGACTGGCGTAAAAGCCGGGTCACACTTGAGCTTATGCTCTGCTTTACTTCGAGGTACACCAGTCATGTCAGCTGGTGTCCACGCGAAGATGTCAGCGTTTCTCTGTAGTAAGCGTTTGAGTAAGGTGCGCGTAGGATCAGTGATTGTTGGGCCAATTGTAACAGCCTGGTCAGGGTATTTGCCATTGAGGGCCCATTTTTCTGGTTCGGTGATGGTTGGTTTAGCCATCTTTGGTTTGGGTTTATATGAGACGGATGCGATGCATACCTGGGGGATACCGGTGATCATCGCTACACCCTCAGCAGTTAGCCATCCCATCATGCCGTGGACTGAAGATACCACGGCGTTGAATCTAGCCATCCCGGCTATCCCGAAGAGAATGTCATATGTGTGATGTGGCTTCCTCATTACGACGAAGTCCACGTCTTCTGTGCGGGAGTATTTTCCGTCTGTGAGAATGACGGGGAAAGATAGGATACCTAGGGGTGTGTTTGTGCTGCCGTCGAACCCTTCCATTGAGGCGTAAACCGTTTCCAGGCGTTCTTTGTCTTCGTCGTCTAGCTTGTCGAAGAACTGCCTGTACATAACCGTTGACGAGGCGCCTTTGTCAGCAAGAGTGCGGTAAGTTATGTAATGCCCCAGCTGGCTTTTGATGACGATAGGGCCTTCCTTGCTGGGTCCTCCTGGCACTCGCGGGAAGCGCACCTCAGCTTCCTTCCATTCGCATGGTTCTGTCGTTTGTCTTTTTCTTCCTCTGATGTTGCCATGAACCATGTGGATGCTGATGTCAACGGGCTTTCGTCCGTTGCCTTTATACCAGTTATCATTCCTTCCTCCATTCTTGATTGATGCCACAAGGTGTGCAAGTCTTCCATCCTTAACGAATGTTTCAACAATATCCTTCAAGGATGTACACTCCTCTGTATTGTGACCCTTTGTCCCGTGAAAGTCACAGGATTTGCTCTGATCCGCATTAGGTCGTTGTCGGATCATTGGAGCTTTTGGCCATGGGAGTTTTTCGGTGGCAAATATCTCCGTGACGCTTTTGGTGAGTGGCGTCCACCGGTGTTTTCGGCTTGAAGGGTGCGTGTTATCCCTTCCACCAACAAGAGGGCGAGAGCTGGATGAGGTGTCAAAGTTTACCCTTGACTACCAAATACCTAGCTTCCTCTTTTTGTTCTGCCGGGCGAACATTGTTTTCTCTGGTCCTCTGCGTGTAGAGGTGTGTACTCTTGGGAAGATCCCTACCCAGTTGCTTCTCCGTCTCGGCAAAGCGCTTGGCCGCCGTCATGATGGCATCCCATGTGGATGGCATGCCGTCCTTACCCGTCAACGTGCGGATAAGCTCTGGGTATTCGGCGCCCTGGATGAAAGCGGCGTGAACAAGATCTTTACTTATGTTGCCCAGACTCAGCTTTTTAGAGTTGAAGCGAGTGATGAAGTCTAGTAAAGATTCATCTTCCTCTCTCACGCAGTTGAGGATCGTCCACTGCTTTTCAGTATATTTCCTCTGTTGACTGAAGTGTTGGCTGAACTTGTGTTGAAAGTCCGCCCAATCATAGATGTGGTGGACTGGTAAACGATCAAACCACGCCCTGGCCGCTCCAACCAGCGTCATCTGGAACATATAACACCACGTGGGTTCCGTCCAGTTACTGACGGTTGCCCCCGCTATGAATCTGTTCAAGTGATCGTCTGGGTCGGATAGACCATCATAAGTGCCGATGTTGGACATCTGTTTGGCACTTCTCGGGGCGATTGCTTCCGCAATGTCCCTTGCAAACTTGGATGTTCCCGCATTTGCAGCAGTTGGTCTAAAGGTTTTGGAGAAGTCGCGTGGGTTTCCCCCCGCGTTCCTTGGTTTGAAGGTTTCTCCGAAATTCCTTCTTAGTTGGAAGTCCGTTTCTTTACGCTTCCCTTTCGCCCTATAGCGAGGGTTCGCGTCAGTGTCGGATTCCTCCCGATCATCGTCCGAGTACTCGCACTCACTGTTCATGTTGAGCTGTTGTCGAGTGCTTCTGAATTCGTCAGCCTGTTGGAGTGAACGCAAGCGTTCATCCAACTCAGCTTGGAATTCCTTCTGACGTGCTTCGGTCCACGCCTTAACTTGATCGAGTGTTTGGCGAGGGAGTCTCGTCTGTTTCTCCAACTGGTTATCAGTGAACCCCAGTGAAATATTGTTTACTGCACTTGCCCCGGCTTGGGTAACCGAGGTAGTGTTCGTAAAATTTGTGTAACCGCCGGTGTTCCCCCCAGTAGCTGGGGTTGTGGTTACCGGGGTTTCTTGGTCACTTACTGGCCTTGGGACCGGAGTAACGTTAACCATTTTTTCAGAAGTTTTGAAAAAACTGAATTAGTTCTAGCTTTTATGCACGGATGGCGCCAATGAAGAAACACTAATCGACCCCTAGTAGATTATGGATAATCTGGGGGTTAAGTAATGTTTCCCACGAGGGTTAGGTCCGGCAAAGAAGGATGTTCTTCAGATGACCTGCAAAACAGACACCGTGAGCTCGTCACTGAGAAGGGGGGGTTCCTCCTTGTGACCACCCTCCGGCGTGAGAATCAGACTAGATTGCTCTGAATATAAGTGTATATTGAGAGAAATAGCTAGTGAAGATAAAATACCAGATGATCCTACCGTTCCAAGATGTTGGAGTATTTATAGCCGAATGTAGGTTTCCAAGCAGGTACAGCCAGCTGTATAATATTCCTGTTCTACCAACTATGGGCTACGCACGTGCCATGCTGGTTGGTGGGTAGCAGCGGCTGATAATGACAAGGCTGGCTGTGTACTGTTCCCTTTCCACCAACTGCAGGCTATGTGCGTGCCACGACAAGGGTTGGTGAGTAGGCAGCGGCTAATAGTGATAAACAGTACTAGAGCATGCTCCTCGTACTGTTGTCGGTGAGCTGTCACCCTGTGATTGGTTCATGGGCTGCTTTGGTCAGATCTTGTCTATTTTGTCCATACCTTGGCAGGTATAGTACAAAAAATCTTCCAGAAGCATACGGACTGGCTCATTTGGGCGGGAGTATTCCCGCCTTGCTCATTCCTTCAGGTGACACTGAATTATTGAGAGTTAGTGCCTTGTGCGTGTAGCCTTGCTATTAGTGCGGGTAGCCTTCCCTGATGCCTTGTATCCGCAGCTGCGGGGACATGCGGGGTACTTCACCATTGGGAGGCTTTCCCTGCGGGAACAGCTGGCGTACTGCGCGTAAGGTCTTCATCTCTGAGCATGATGGGTCCTGCGGAACCAGTTGGTCCTTGCGCAGACGTCCCTCTTCAAGGTGAATCTTACGGGTCCAACTGGGCTCTGCTGGGACCTACCTCTTCACAACTCCTTACTAAAAAATTAAGATATCATATTATTTTCTTTTAATTAATATAAAGTTGCTGGATAAGTTGAATCCTCAATAATCTACAAAACAATTTCAATTTGAATGATATCTATGATTTATCTGAAATTCACTAATTAAACGAAAATAAGAATGATTTATTATGCAATTTATTGTAAAAGTTTGACAGCACAAATACAAATATTAAAATGTTAATAGCTTAAATTTTAGATGCCTAAACTTTTTAGAAATTTAAAATGTGTGATTTTTTTAGCCTAAGTATTTCTAGTTCAAGTGGTTAAGGTGAGTCATCAAAAGACTTAAGTTATCTTTTACTTGTGGTCTAGTGTTAGAAGGTTTAATTGGGTTCACCAGTAAAGACTCATGTTCGAATCTCACTTGTGTCACTTTTGGGTGAATATTGATAATGAAGGATTTGAGCTAGGCATTGTACAAAGGTTGTCAGTTCGAACCTGAGCCCACCCGATTTTCGTCCCACCATGTGTTACGCTAGAGAGTTTTGCTCTTGTGGTGGCACAATGATTGTCAAGTGGCAGTCGGCGGTATGGTTTCCCGGGGGAACGCCCAAGCCAAACTCTGAAGCCGGCGTGGGTCCGGCTAAGACAACATAGTTTGGCTAGAGTAGGGCATCAGGGTCTCTAAATTTGAAGAGTGCGTTAGCCTAAATATAAGAAAATCGTTGTTCTAAAAAAATTTAAAATACTTCAATTTAAAAATGGAGAGATTTTAGGTTCAATTCCCACATGTGTAAAAAAAATAGGGAGTTTCAGGTTGAGCCAGAAGGTTGGTAAATTTCCTCATGATGATGGTCTCCATTACTCGGAGACCGGAAATGAATGGGCGTACCAGTTAAGCTAGCCGTTAAAAAAATAAGTTTTATTTTTTGTTATACATTAGAATATTTTTGTTGTTGCTTTCTTTTTAAAGAAACATTCCCATTTAACTAAAACTCTTTAAAAAAAAGAGGCAATATTATCTCTTACTTTGTAAGGAAATCAAGAATTAAGTTACGATAAAAATAAAAAGAGACCATGACAACAAAGAGTATTTAAAGGACAGGATTACATTATTTGTTACAAGTCTTTATCAACAAAAAAAAGGAGAGAGAGAGAGAAGAATCATATTAGCATTTAAGCATATCTTAAATGTTATTTATAGAAGCAAATAATCATACTCAAATCTAAAGAATATCAAAGACACACAAGATAACTTTTTTAAACCCATATAATCATCAGAGCATTTATGAATTCATCTTACTTAAAATTCGACCCCAAATTCCACATATAACTTGAGGTACATAATATATTCTTTTTAAACACTTGATGTGAGAGAGGAAGGTTTTGGTTTCAAGTCTCACAAACGACAAGAATTTAGAAAATTTGAAAGTTTAAGAAGAGAATTTAGTTGCCTCTAGGCTATATAAATAAAAGAAATTTTTTTATGATTTGTTTTGAATTATTTATTGAAGTTGTGTATTTGACTTTTATTAATAAATTAAATAATTATTGTTGCTATTAATTAGTGATTTGTGAGTTACTGAGCAATCAATGTTACACTTCGATGTATTCCGTCAGAGGTTGGGGTGTGACAGATTGGTATCAGAGAGTTAATTAATTAAAAAAAACCTCAAAATAAACCCTAAAACGAATTTAATCCAATTGGATGTTGAAATCCCTCAGTTCATCGAAATTGAATAAGGGATTTTAATCCAAAGATAATTAAAAACAGAAAACATGTACAAACTTACATGGAAATCGGATAGGAACTAGAAGAATCAAAGAACTTGAATATTGTTGACCTTTGGAAGTCAAATGAGGAAGAACTTGAGAATTTAGTACCAAGGAACGGATTTTAATCGATAAACGACGAATGAATAAGGTCTAGGGTGTTGGTTTATATAGAGGTTACGCTTATAACTCATTAATTTACAAGATTTTGCAAATCACTTGATTATGAAATGAAATAACAAAGACTAGGTTAAAAGATATCAACTTAGGGGACAAGTTAACGATTTAACAATGAGAAATCATCCACATACATTTCTTGGAGGCTAATCTCGAATAACAACTCGTTTGGGATCGATTTGATGAATCAAATTGAGTTAAAAAAATTTTCAGCCGACAACAAACTAGGTCGCGTATCGCAACAGATTTGGATCATGGCCGTCGCGTAGCGCGAAGAAAAGAAGAAAAAGAAACTTTCAGAAATTACACTTTTGACCCCTGGACTTTAATTAAATGCAATTTTAACATGATATACATGAAATTGAGTTTGCGTAATATTCCAACAATATAAACTAACATGATTCTATATGATTAACGGGTTAGGTAAAACGTACCTCCCTTCTCTCCCTGTCAGACCTCCTCCCCTGAACTTTTATTCATTTAAGAATTTTATTTGACATATCACTCCCCTACAAACAATTTATTGCATTTTATGGTATCCATTGAAAATATTAATTTAAAACTATAAAGTTTATTTTATTTTTTATCTTCTCTAAACTTTCGTTTACTTTTAAGAATTTTAGTTTACATATTACTTTCATGTAACATTGTTTTGTATTTTATGGTTTCTCTTTAAAATATTAAATTAAAAGCTGTAATCTTACTTATTTGTGTTTATTGTCCTTGATCATAATAATAATATTTATTATTATCATTATCGATACATTATTATATTTATAAAATTAAATATATATATATATATATATATATATATATATATATATATATATATTGATATTAGTAAAATTTAAAAAAGGATTTTATAAATATTTACTATATTAATACTAAAAAAATAAATTAATAATAATAGCTTAATAGCTTTTAATTTGATATGTGTAGTGAAGACTATTAAGTGAAAAAAATGTTGTAGGGACTAATATGCATATAAATAATGTTAAGAGCTAATAGTAATTGATCTAATAAGTTCAGGGAGAGGTGTACATTCAGTAAAAATGGTATAGAGAGGGTACATTAACTGTTAAGCACCCTTAAAAAATATACAATATATTAAGTTATTAATATACTTTCTTATAACTAAAAACAAAATTTTGGACATAGTATGCCACTGAATACACATTGGGATGGCTTTGGGTGCGTTTAACCGATTTTGTCAACTGAATCTTTAGCTATTTAAATGTATTTCAGTATATCAGTTCACACAAATTGAATTGGTGCCTCTAAATGGAACTGCTGCCTCTAAGATCATTACATTAAAACCAAATCTTGCCCTAGCATATCTGGATACCAACAGTACATTAAATTTCAAAAAACGAAAATTGACTTCTTTTAAGATTTTTTTTCTATGAACCACCAATTTTGAAATTAGTTACCTTTTTCCTTTTCTTGGGAGTACTCAGAAACCCTGTCTACAAATGATCACTTTAGATGACGGTTCCTGCAAAAGGGTAATCGACATTTAACAAACGACATGCCAAATTAGCACAGAATTGTGTGGAGATGACACGTAACACACACACACACAAAAGAAAAAAAAAACAATACTCGACTACTCGTATGAAATGTATGATGATAAGATACTTAAATTTTTATTCGCCACTCTCTCGTTTCTTTTAGTTTCTCTTCCTATTCTCTTCTTTGTATAAGTTCCTTCAATCCTTTGTTT
Organism: Bidens hawaiensis; assembly: GCF_021521415.1. Classification (NCBI taxonomy): domain Eukaryota; kingdom Viridiplantae; phylum Streptophyta; class Magnoliopsida; order Asterales; family Asteraceae; genus Bidens; species Bidens hawaiensis. The sequence continues at coordinate 74,120 of NW_027496788.1, forward strand.
CAAGTTGAGCACTTTCCTAAAGTAACCTTGTCTCTGCCCTTAAATTATAAACAACATCCAAGAAACACATAAATTTTCATAATGCATCTCAAACAGAATTTAAAATGATTAACTTGTAACACCCCGATCAAAGGCGGATTATACATCGGGGCGCCACATATTGTTTCATTACTCGTGACACTATTGGGTGTCAATATTTAATAAATACATTCATTCGCGCACGCGCAAAGTAAACACAAATAACATAAATCAACATAAATCAATATATTATAAGGCAAAATATTCGAACAACAATAACTTGTCTTGATACATTTTAATCTAGGTCCAAAATAAAGAAAACTTCCTACGTGTCCACAAGCTCCAAAACAGCTACTGCAAACCTGAACATGTGTTAAAATAAACGTCAAACACTTGCGTGTGGGTGAGAAATCAAGTTTAATACAATACATAGATAACAATAAATCTGCGCGCAACATGTGTATGTCTGGTTTTCAACAAGGGTGTAATCTGATCGGGACCAACTCTAAGATTCATAGACTGCCAGTGCTCACAATTGAGCTCACAAACAAGACAAACTGTGCATGTGCAAACAAAAGAGAAAATCATAAACGATAGTTCTCCCGTGTTCATCTAATGGTACCATGAGAACTGCGGAATAGACCGACAAGACGGTTAATGATCCACACATACAAATAAACAGCCAAGTCTACGTCCTCAACACATGGGATACTGCGCGACTAAAGTTCATAAACAGTTTAAGACTCTAAGTTTGTATGAACACATGAACATCCCAAAACATTAAAAGCAAAAAGGGATTAGGTACGAGATTACTCACTTGATAAACGATGCGGTGTAAGATAAAGTAAGAGCCAACTTTAAACAAGCACAAGTTAACCTATAAATAAGATTATTGTTTTAATGATCGGTTTTAAGTCTTGATTACAAGTTAGCATAATTAATAAGTAAGTTATTATATATAATATATATATTACCGAAAAACAGGGCAGAACAGGGAGGAAGACGGAGGCAAGAGAGGAGGCGGCAGAAGGACAATCGGCAGAGAGCAAAGGAAGAGAGATAATAAGTGTTTGTGTGTGTAGTGTTAAGAAAAATAAGATTATTATTTATAGGAAAACCCTAGGAGACATGAATCCAGAAAAAGGGGAAAAGATTCCAAGACAAACAGAACAAGACAAAACAAAAGATAACAAAAGATATCAAAAGCAAGTAAAAGATATCAAAAGATATGGCAGCAGGGAAAAAGAGAAAAAGGCTGACAGGGAACAGTAAAAAGCATGGGCGGATCAGATAAAGGTACTGGTCAAGCATGGAAAAGCAGATCTCAAAAGATAATGTCAGTCACTTTTTCTGCCAACCAATGGGGTTGGTGCGCATGCTGCGCCGAAAGTAACTTTTCAGACATAAAGCAGATTAGGTCAACAGCACAAAAGATAAGACAACACAAAAGCAAACGGCTAGATTTAAACAGAAGAAAACTCAAAGGGTTTAGCGCGAGAAAGCTCGAGCGCGAAGGCAGACACAGAAGGTCAAGAGAGCGCGAGCGCGAAGGCAGACACAGAAGGTCAAGAGAGCGCGAGCGCGAAGGCAGACAGAACCAACCTTAACGCGTCGCGGAAAGAACTACATTTCTAAGCGCGCCGCGGGAAGAATCACATTTCTTAGCGCGCCGCGGGAGGAACTAAAATTCCTAGCGCGCCGCGGGAAGAACTATAATTCTTCGCGCGTCGAGGGACGAACTACGATTCTTAGCGCGCTGCGAGGAGAACTACAAATCCTTAGCGCGTCGCGGGAAGAACTACCGTTCTTAGCGCGCTGCGAGAAGAATTACAATTCTTAGCGCGCTGCGAGAAGAGTTTGTCTCGCGTATCGCTGTAACAGGTGGTCTTCACGCAGGCTTCCTTGAAAGGAGTCTGGCGCGTGGAGCTGCGCAGACAACCTTAGGCGGGAAGGAACAAAGGACAAGCAAAGAGTTAGAAGAAAAAGAGGGAAACAAGGCGTAAGGGCGGGACGGCGACAAGAGGGGAAAAGAAGGCGGAAAGAAAGAAGGAAGAGGGACGGGACGGCAGAAAGAAAGAGAGAGAAAGAGGCGGGAAGGAAATTATATTATTATTATTAAAAGTAAAATATAAGTATAAATAAATATTAAATCATAAAAGAAAGAGATCGGATCAGAGAAACGGGTACATGGGTCGGGTCGGATCGGGCAGATGTCACAGTCTCCCCTACTTTAAGAAATTTCGTCCCGAAATTTATCTTGAAGTAGGTTGCGCAGAGAACAGGTGCGGGTACTTGATCTTCATTTGATCTTCCCTTTCCCATGTAAACTCGGCTCCGCGCTTGGACTCCCAGCGAACTTTCACGATAGGGATACGACTGCGCTTGGTTTGCTTAACCTCGCGATCCATAATCTCAACAGGCTTCTCAACGAAATGCATAGATTCATCAACTTGAACTTCATCAAGTGGAATGTGAAGGTTCTCGTCGGCTAAACACTTCTTGAGATTGGATACATGGATCGTTGGATGCTTATTACTGAGAGCGGGCGGCAGGTCAAGTCTGTAGGCAACTTTTCCTACACGCGCGAGAATCTTAAATGGTCCAACATATCGAGGAGCAAGCTTACCTTTCTTCCCAAAGCGGACAACACCCTTCCAGGGCGACACTTTGAGGAGAACAAGATCACCAACTTGAAATTCGAGAGGCTTCCGCCTACGATCTGCGTAACACTTCTGTCGGCTTCTGGCAGTCAGCAGATGATCACGGATCTTGGCGATTTTATCGGTTGACTCTTGAACAAGTTCGAGTCCTGTGATTTGAGCTTCTCCCACTTCGCTCCAACAAATCGGGGAGCGGCACTTACGACCGTAAAGTGCTTCAAATGGGGCCATACCGATACTGGAATGATAGCTGTTGTTATAAGAGAACTCGATCAAAGGCAGGTGTGAATCCCAATTACCTCCAAAATCAAGAACACAAGATCGGAGCATATCCTCAAGAGTTTGAATAGTTCGCTCAGACTGACCGTCAGTCTGAGGATGATGTGCCGTACTCATGTCCAAGCGAGTTCCTAGCGCAGATTGGAGAGATTTCCAAAGGCGAGATATAAAACGGCCATCGCGATCGGATATGATGCTCAAAGGAGTACCATGGCGGCAGACAATTTCCTTGACATAAAGCTGCGCGAGATGCTCAACACGGTAGTTTTCACGAATGGGCAGAAAGTAAGCAGACTTAGTCAAACGATCCACTATTACCCAAATGCTATCATGTTTGCTTGCTGTCAAAGGTAACTTGGTAATAAAGTCCATCGCTATACCTTCCCATTTCCACGTAGGAATTTCTGGTTGTTCGAGCAAACCAGATGGGCGTTGGTGTTCAGCTTTTACCTTAGAACAAGTCAGGCATCTAGCTACGAACACAGCAATATCCTTTTTCATACCGGGCCACCAATAAGTAATGCGCAAATCCTTGTACATCTTATCAGCGCCAGGATGAACGGAATACCGAGATTTGTGCGCTTCACCCAGGATATCAGCGCGAAGATTCTCATCAAAAGGAATCCAGATGCGATTGAGATAGCAGAGAATTCCACTCAGATTAGGCACAAAATGTGCTTCCGCGCCACACGCTAACTCGGCGCGAAGGTTACCATTACTGATGGATGCGCGCTGCGCGTCACGAATACGCTATTCAAGGTTGCCTTGGATCGGCGCGAAGTGAAGCTGCGTGCGCGGCAAGATACAGTTAAGTTGGCAGGGTTTTCGGCTGAGCGCATCGGCTACCACATTAGCCTTACCAGAATGATACCGGATCTCACAATCGTAATCGCTGATGAGTTCGTTCCATCGGCGTTGCCTCATGTTAAGTTCCTTCTGATCAAAGATATGCTGAAGGCTCTTATGGTCAGTGTAGAGGATACACTTAGTACCATAAAGGTAGTGTCTCCAGATCTTCAAGGCAAAAACAACTGCGCCTAGTTCGAGGTCGTGAGTTGTATAATTCTTTTCATGAACCTTGAGTTGCCTTGATGCGCAAGCGATAACCTTGCCTCGCTGCATAAGAACACAACCGAGACCTTGGTTGGAGGCATCGCAGTACACGACAAAATCATCATTACCCTCAGGTAGCGCAAGGACAGGAGCTTCACACAACAATCGCTTGAGCGTTAGAAAGGCTTCTTCTTGCTTCGATCCCCAAATATACGGTTTACCTTTGTGCGTTAGAGCTGTTAAAGGCAAAGCGATCTTTGAGAAGTTCGAAATGAAGCGCCGGTAATAACCAGCTAAGCCCAAAAAGGAACGGATCTCAGAAGGAGTGGTCGGCGTAATCCAGTTCTTGATTGCTTCAATCTTGGATGGGTCGACATGAATACCCATCTTGTTTACAACATGACCAAGAAACTGTACTTCATCAGACCAGAATTCACACTTGGAAAGCTTAGCATAGAGCTGCTCGGTTCGAAGCTTTTGCAACACCAACCGAAGATGTTGCTCATGCTCGGCCTTGGTCTTAGAATAAATCAGAACGTCATCGATAAACACAATCACGAATTTATCCAAGAAAGGCCTACACACCCGATTCATTAGATCCATGAAAACGGCGGGTGCGTTGGTTAAACCGAAGGACATGACCAAGAATTCGAAATGGCCATAACGAGTTCGAAAAGCAGTCTTCGGAACATCTTCATCGCGGATGCGCAACTGGTGATAGCCAGAGCGGAGATCAATCTTGGAAAAACAAGAGGCACCTTGGAGTTGATCAAAGAGGTCGTCAATGCGCGGTAAGGGATACCGGTTCTTAATGGTGAGTTTGTTCAACTCGCGGTAATCTATACACATGCGAAACGATCCATCTTTCTTTTTAACGAACAACACCGGAGCACCCCAGGGCGAAGAGCTAGGGCGAATGAATCCTTTAGCAGTCAACTCTTGAAGTTGGCTTGCCAATTCTTGCATCTCAGCGGGTGCAAGACGATAAGGAGATTTAGCTACGGGGAAAGCACCAGGGACAAGATCAATACGGAACTCGACTTCACGAGCGGGAGGGATACCAGGAAGATCATCAGGAAAAACTTCAGGAAAATCACGCACAACAGGGATATCGCGAAGCTTCTTCTTTCCTTCATCGGGTTTAACCACATGGGCTAAGAATGCAATACACCTTTTCCTCAGGAGTCTTTGGGCTTCGGCGCAAGACATAAGTTTAAGACCACTGGAGGGTTTTTCGCCGTAGATATGAAGATCACCATTTTCTCGAGGAATGCGAATCATCTTCTTGGCGCAAATAACTTCGGCGCGATTATGCGTAAGCCAGTCCATACCAATGATAACATCAAAGCTTCCAAGAGGCATGGGGATGAGGTCGATCAGAAAATCGTTTTCGTTAAGGTTAAGCGTGCAATCTTTAATCACAGAGTTAATTAAAACAGTTTCGCCATTAGCCAATTCAACTGAAAAATTTTCTTTTAAGTTATCGCGCGGTCGCGCAAGCTTCTGCTCAAACGCGCGAGAAATAAAACTTCGATCGGCGCCAGTATCAAAAAGTACAGAAGCATAAAATCCGTTAAGCAAAAATGTACCATTAACTACGTCATTATTCGTTTGCGCTTGGTGCGCGGTTATGTTAAAAGCTCGTCCGCGCGTTACTTGGTTCGAAATCTGGTTCACCGGATTCGCTTGCGTAATCTGAACTTGTAGTCTTGGGCACGCGTTCCGGAAATGACTGGGATCACCGCAGTTAAAGCACGATCTGGGTCGTGGGTTTTGGTAGGTTGGTTGTGGGTTCTGCGGGTAGACTGGTGGTGTTGGCGCAATTGGATTGGCGGGAAGGACTCTACAGTTTTCTGTAAGGTGACCAGCGCGGCCACATCGGTTACAAAGTCGACATGGGACTTGAGGTGGGTGGTGGAGTCTACAGGTTGGGCAAAAGGGGTGGTTTCCTGTGTAAGGTTTCTTAGTTGGCGGGGCAGGGAGTGCTGGATTGGTTAAGGCATAGTTGTGGACTATAGGGGGTGTTGGGTAGGCTGACAGAGGGTTAGGCGCGTAAACTGGAGGTTGGTAGATGGGTTGCTGGACAATGGGCGGGTTGGTAAGCGCGTAAGCTTGTCTGCGCCTACGTTATGGTTTGAGGGTTCTGGTTTGGTTTCTGTTGGTTCAGGAACATTCTTGGTGAGTTTGGTCTTTTCTGTTCCCCGCAGGAACAGGGTTCCTGCTCTGACATGGTTGTCGCTAAGCACAGCGGCCAACTCGATGGCGTCAGAGAGGGTTACTGGGTTTCTGGCCCATACAGAATCTTGAATTTCCATTGGGAGACCCCCAAGGAATTTCTCTATGGCTCGGCGGGAAGGGGTAACAAGGTGAGGGACAAGCAGGCTTAGTTCGTGGAAGCGCGTCGCGTACTCGCGCGCTTCGCCACTGTATTGCTTAAGATTCCAAAATTCTTCCTCCAGGCGCTTAACTTCGTTGGGAGGGCAGAATTCTCGCGTCAGAATTTCCTTAAATTCCTCCCAGAGCATGTTGGAAGCAGTTTCTGCGCCACGCGCATGAGCTACTCCATTCCACCATGTAAGCGCTCTAGATTCCAGGACACTGGAAGCATATATGGTTCGTCTGTCTGAGGGGCATTGGGTGTGGAGGAAAGTGTTTTCTATTTTCTCAAGCCACTAGAGCATCACGGTGGCTCCTTCAAGACCTGTGAACTTTGGAGGGTTACCCGCGTTAAAGGACTTAATGTTGTAACCAGAGGTGTTGGTATTGTTTTGGCTCAAAGCTTGGGCTATTGCGGCGGCCATTTCCTGGGAACGTTGCTGCGAACGTCTGCGCGCGGCTTCTTTCTTCTTGAGATGGCGACGAGATAGCGGAGGCATTCTATAAAAATTTTAATTTTAGTTAATATCTTGGTTTTATCGCAAAGTATAACCTCGAAAAGCTTGGTTTCACGGAGTCAGTTACTGTCAAAAGTTAAAGTAAAATAAATGACCCTAAATGCAGACTTAATAAAGGTAACAAATTCGAATCAAGAATCGACAATTCATGTATCACCATGACTTTCCGAATTCTCAATTTAAAATATACGAGCAAACGAGTATTGGAGATTGACGATTCATGTATCACCATGACTTTTCAATCTTCAATATAAAACATACAAGAAAATGAGTATTGGAGGTTGACAATTCATGTATCACCATGACTTTTCAATCTTCAATATAAAACATACAAGAAAATGAGTATTGGAGGTTGACAATTCATGTATCACCATGACTTTTCAAGTCTCCAACCTCAGAACATAATCGTAAATGGAAATTGAAAATCAACTATTCATGTATCACCATGACTTTTCGGATTTTCAAATCCAACAAACGAATATGTAAGTAAAATCAGTAAAAATCGAAATTCAACAAAAATCGAAATATCGCGAAATAGAACATAAAATCATACACTGCGCAAGCGCGAGCATATTCATAAATAACGAGTAATTAACAATAAGCGCGCAAACATGAGATTTCTCTCATGCGCGAGAAGGGACTCTTAGGTATTCTAGGCCGTTACGTCTAACCACCTATCCTAAAGTCAACGAGCTCTGATACCAATCTGTAACACCCCGACCAAAGGCGGATTATACATCGGGGCGCCACATATTGTTTCATTACTCGTGACACTATTGGGTGTCAATATTTAATAAATACATTCATTCGCGCACGCGCAAAGTAAACACAAATAACATAAATCAACATAAATCAATATATTATAAGGCAAAATATTCGAACAACAATAACTTGTCTTGATACATTTTAATCTAGGTCCAAAATAAAGAAAACTTCCTACGTGTCCACAAGCTCCAAAACAGCTACTGCAAACCTAAACATGTGTTAAAATAAACGTCAAACACTTGCGTGTGGGTGAGAAATCAAGTTTAATACAATACATAGATAACAATAAATCTGCGCGCAACATGTGTATGTCTGGTTTTCAACAAGGGTGTAATCTGATCGGGACCAACTCTAAGATTCATAGACTGCCAGTGCTCACAATTGAGCTCACAAACAAGACAAACTGTGCATGTGCAAACAAAAGAGAAAATCATAAACGATAGTTCTCCCGTGTTCATCTAATGGTACCATGAGAACTGCGGAATAGACCGACAAGACGGTTAATGATCCACACATACAAATAAACAGCCAAGTCTACGTCCTCAACACATGGGATACTGCGCGACTAAAGTTCATAAACAGTTTAAGACTCTAAGTTTGTATGAACACATGAACATCCCAAAACATTAAAAGCAAAAAGGGATTAGGTACGAGATTACTCACTTGATAAACGATGCGGTGTAAGATAAAGCAAGAGCCAACTTTAAACAAGCACAATTTAACCTATAAATAAGATTATTGTTTTAATGATCGGTTTTAAGTCTTGATTACAAGTTAGCATAATTAATAAGTAAGTTATTATATATAATATATATATTACCGAAAAACAGGGCAGAACAGGGAGGAAGACGGAGGCAAGAGAGGAGGCGGCAGAAGGACAAACGGCAGAGAGCAAAGGAAGAGAGATAATAAGTGTTTGTGTGTGTAGTGTTAAGAAAAATAAGATTATTATTTATAGGAAAACCCTAGGAGACATGAATCCAGAAAAAGGGGAAAAGATTCCAAGACAAACAGAACAAGACAAAACAAAAGATAACAAAAGATATCAAAAGCAAGTAAAAGATATCAAAAGATATGGCAGCAGGGAAAAAGAGAAAAAGGCTGACAGGGAACAGTAAAAAGCATGGGCGGATCAGATAAAGGTACTGGTCAAGCATGGAAAAGCAGATCTCAAAAGATAATGTCAGTCACTTTTTCTGCCAACCAATGGGGTTGGTGCGCATGCTGCGCCGAAAGTAACTTTTCAGACATAAAGCAGATTAGGTCAACAGCACAAAAGATAAGACAACACAAAAGCAAACGGCTAGATTTAAACAGAAGAAAACTCAAAGGGTTTAGCGCGAGAAAGCTCGAGCGCGAAGGCAGAAACAGAAGGTCAAGAGAGCGCGAGCGCGAAGGCAGACACAGAAGGTCAAGAGAGCGCGAGCGCGAAGGCAGACAGAACCAACCTTAACGCGTCGCGGAAAGAACTACATTTCTAAGCGCGCCGCGGGAAGAATCACATTTCTTAGCGCGCCGCGGGAGGAACTAAAATTCCTAGCGCGCCGCGGGAAGAACTATAATTCTTCGCGCGTCGAGGGACGAACTACGATTCTTAGCGCGCTGCGAGGAGAACTACAAATCCTTAGCGCGTCGCGGGAAGAACTACCGTTCTTAGCGCGCTGCGAGAAGAATTACAATTCTTAGCGCGCTGCGAGAAGAGTTTGTCTCGCGTATCGCTGTAACAGGTGGTCTTCACGCAGGCTTCCTTGAAAGGAGTCTGGCGCGTGGAGCTGCGCAGACAACCTTAGGCGGGAAGGAACAAAGGACAAGCAAAGAGTTAGAAGAAAAAGAGGGAAACAAGGCGTAAGGGCGGGACGGCGACAAGAGGGGAAAAGAAGGCGGAAAGAGAGAAGGAAGAGGGACGGGACGGCGGAAAGAAAGAGAGAGAAAGAGGTGGGAAGGAAATTATATTATTATTATTAAAAGTAAAATATAAGTATAAATAAATATTAAATCATAAAAGAAAGAGATCGGATCAGAGAAACGGGTACCTGGGTCGGGTCGGATCAGGCAGATGTCACATGACTCCTAAATTTAAAATTGCTAGCCTGACCCAAGCGCGCGTCTAGATATGGCCAAACAATCAAAGCATGTAAACTAGACACACTTGAAACAAAATTCTACCTTGAACAAATCATTTTTGTGTGGCTATAAATCTTTCTCATCCTTCTTATTTTTATCTTCCTTTATAGAATAACTTGACCTTGAGTTGAAGGTTTCTAAAAGCAAAATATTAAATTAAAAATTTGTCTCAGTTTAACTTTCTAACTTTGAGATACATTATAAGAAAGTATTAGAAATTGCATGTTAGAACAACTTCAATTGTATGCAACTTCAACTTGACTGGTACGTTTTATATATACGTTATTGAATATTAATTACATATAAATGTCAAGATATCGTCAAAAATTAATTTTATTTTCGTTTGTTTAATGTATATAGGTTGTGAAGGATAGACATAAGGGGTGACAAGATGCAATTAAACTAATACGAAGACAAAATGATTATGTAAGATATGAAGTGTGGATGAAGAACTTTGTTGAATCAATCCAAGTTGGTTAAAGTGAATTATAAAGGAGAGAAATAATAGTTTATAATATTTTGTTATTTGATGTTGACATTGGTTCGTAGCATCAGAAGTAAAAAATTATGAGTGGTTCTAAAAAAAGGAACGCCATGGGAATGATTAAATTAGTGAGCTTTAATTGATAGTCTCATAGTCATAGGGAATTAGTCACAAACAAAAGGTGGCACATACCCAAATATTTTTTAACACGTTATGCAGTGTTCGTGTTTATTGTTTAAGAATCATGGCGTGCCAGACTTATTATAACTTGTAATCTGAGTTTAGATTTTTAGTACTAGTGAGTGTCACAAGCATGGTTTTGAAAACCGGACCAGCCAGTCTAACAAGAAACAATTAAACAACTATTTCAAATATAGAATAGTAGACCACTGTAAAATACTAGCCGCGTTTTTTTTTTTTTTCATAAAAGGGTATAAACATGAAAAAACAGGGTCAAAATGGTGTAAAAATAGAGGGAAAAAATTGTAATAAAGACAACTGATTAGAGAAAATTAATTTATATTTAAACAAACCAGAAAAAAATAAAAAAGTAAGACTTAAAGTAATTAAATATAATTAATTTAGACACAGCAAAAGAGGTCAAACACACACATTGAAAAGCATGTACTTATACCATCATGAACTTGTTTCATTGGTGCGTGCCAGTGACTTCTTTTATAGGGGATTTATTTTGTAGGTAGTACTATTGATGATATTGGGATGGTACCGGTACCGATCCCGAAATTTGGAAATTGTTGGTACCGATACTGGTATCAAAATGTTTTGTTCCGTACCGGTACGGTACCGGTATCGGTTCGGTACCGATATTAAGTGAAAAATTCGGGAAATACCGGTACCGTACCGATACCAAAAACTCAAAACTTGGTACCGATTCGATACCGACGGTACCAAATCGGTACCGAGTTCGATATCAGTACCGGTACCAATCGGTACCCGTACCGAAAATGCTCATCTCTAGTATTACCTCTCTACTTTTCATTAAAAATTAGATACATTCATTACAAATTATCCTATTAAATAAATAAATAAAACAATCAACACATTTAAACAGAGCAAATAAATATCACAACTCCAATTTTCAAATGAAAAACAAATATGCACCTTGTTTTTCTTTATACGAAGACATCATCATTTCTAATTTTTAAATGATCAAATCACCAGAAAGAAATATATCACAATTTTAGTTATGTATTTATGTAAATTAGCAAATAAATATGCATTCTAGTCAAATTATCAAGATTTAAGAGATAAATTATATACTAAATAAAGATGTTATACTGACAAGTTCGATTCAAATCTATGTTCCGTGTTTGATTGGGGTTTTAGACTTTCAACTTTCCCTCGCTTAGGCTTATTGGGCAACACCTTAGGGGCTTCGATGTTTGATACTTCGATTAGAGCTTCAGACTTTTACTCGATTGCATCAGATGGCGAAATAGCGGATACGGATTCAGGTGGAGTGGGGTAGTCGAGAATGTGTGTGACTGAGAATATGCACTTTGTGATGAGGGAAAATTTGGTTAGCTAGTTTCGGGTTTGGTTGGGGGCTTAGGGGCATGTGTATGCCAATGTTGGGCACTAGGGCTAAATGACAATATCTAACACTAGTTGTTTGGGTTGGACATTGGGCACCGACCCACCTTAGTCTAAGATGAATCCGCCACTACAACTATAACCAATCACGAATGTAAGTCATTGCTCATTTGTTCTCTTCGTAACCAATTTCATCGTTCTCGTGTGTTGTGTGCTTTTTTGCTTCTTGACTTATTGCAATTTTCCTTAGCTAAATTTTTTTCAATAAATCTTCAAACAACTTTTGCATTTGTTTTTATAATAAGACAAGATGAATATGTGTAATAATGTCCACATGATCCATGAGTACACAATAAGTATAGTTGTCTAGGATTTTAGTTTTTGAATGCCTTAACGATCATCATAAGAAAATAATATTACTTCTGTGTATAAGAAATGTGTAAGAATTAAGCAAAAATAAATTCGTAGATAAAATACGAAATTAATCTTCATGGAAGTTACATAACATCTCAATATATTTATAGCAATTATCTATACTATGTATATGAGTCACTGTGTTCCTATGCAGTCAATAGCGGTGGGATTGCGATTAGCGAATCTTTGCAAAATAGCGGTGCCAATAGCGGAACCGCTATTAGCGGCGCTATTGGCCACCATTTGACCGAATTTTTATTCCTAGATAGCGGTCATAGCACCGATTTTAAAGGTTGGTATATTTAGGCTAAAATAAGAAAATGCTAAAATAGCTCAAACTTCAAATTTGATCTTTTATTTGTTTATAACAATTTTTTTTATCCAAACCCTAGAAAAGTCATGTTCTCGCTTTTTCGTCTACCAACTATTCCTTGGTTGATGTGAACTTGGAGGAAGATTTCATTGCTTATGATTGAATTATATTTCAATTATTGATACTTTTGTGTTTTTTACTTTTGATATTACTATTATTATATATACGATGCATGATATTAAAATTACCGCTTTCTCATTGCTATCCCACTGCAATAACCTATATCTCAAATAGCGGCCCTTGACCGCTAACCGATTTTTTACCGCATTAACTGCATAGCTGTGTTCACTTAATAATTAAATTAAATCACATCAAGGTGGTAATGGTGCATTACCCTAACCTAAGAATAAACGGTTTAAATCCTTAATGCATGTTTAGTGCTATTAAGGATCTATAATATATATAAACGAAACCTTTAAAAGCTCTCTGTTTGCTCTCTAAATTCTCTCAAACCATCAGATTGCTTTGTTTGTAAATGGAGGCTTCTCATGCATTTGACCCGAATTCACAAGTATAGGTCTCACCAAACCCAGATAGCTCTTAAACGAGTTATAACATCTCATTAAATTAAAAATTAATCTTACTAAATATTTAATATGAAAATCCTATAAAATAGGGAAATATTAAAAATTAATATCCGATTTAAAAAAAAGATATTATTTATAATTAATAAACAATTTTATTCATTCAGAGTAAACGAGCCAAATGTTCAATGAATTATTTGTTGAAAAGTTCGTTAACGTGTGTTTATTTAATAAACGAATGAACATGAACAAGTGTTTTTGTTCATTTAATTAAACGAACGATAATGAAGGGTTCGAGGAATTTATGAAATTGTTTTTTTCTTTTATTCAGATTTGGATGTATGACACTTTTTAAAGTGTTTTAAAGTTTTTTTTTGTAATTTGTTTTTTACTTTTATAGTTTTTAATGTGTGTGTATATATGGATGGATGGATTTTAATATTATGTTTCCATTTTAATATGAATTGCAATTAAAAATCATGTTGTTGTCTCAAAAACATATTAAAAATATGTGTTTAATTGACGTTTTTATATTTCCATCCATGTAACACACGGATCAATAACCTAGCCCATATAATATATGTATATAGTTGCCACTTTATCAGTTTTTTACTTTTTTATGTTGGTCATCAGGGCCGGCTAGGATGAAGAGGTAGGGAAGTCAACTGATTTAGTCCCGATTGTTTCGGAGGCCTGGAAAAAAAATTGTGTATATATATGAAAAAATATGTATTTTTAATGTTGGACTCGGTTACTCAACTCGTTTAAGCCTATTTTTATAAACGAAATTTTTGTTGCATAACTCAAATAATAACGAAGTAAGCTCGTTTAAAAATTTAATAATTTAAACCCAACAAAAATACTTTTAGTTAAGGCCAATTTTTTTTTTTTCGCATTCACCCTAAAAAACTTTATCGATTTTCAAAGACAGCCTAGCTGCTCATATACTCATATTTGAAGTGTTTCACATTTTTTTTCCTATCAGATTAAATGATTAACCTTATTTAGGATTTTTACTATAAATTTGTATATCATTTCTATTAATCTCCTCTTGAATTTCTCTATATTAAACCAAAATTCATTAACATCAAGAACGTTCAAATAAGGTGATATATTTTCTTAAACAAAAGCATATACCTTTTTTCATAAAAAAGAAAGAAAAAAAATAGAAAGAAAGAAAGAAGACTCTTAAGATCAAATAAAATCAAAATTATAGACTAAAAACTTGCATATTCGCCTTAATTTATTTTGTTTAATTATCTTTTATTCTCAAGTGACCACGTCGTTTCAATAGGAATTCTAGTGCCGTGTCTGTTTGTGATGACCATCTTGACCCATGTTTGTAGTTGGTTCAACCTGCTATTACCAATTAGTGGCGGAGTTAATCTTTTACAAATGATTCTACTCTTTCTAAATACTGCAATTGCATAAACTAGACAAAAACAAATTCTAGCTTGGTTCAATGTTTCGGGTCAGGTTTTTGCTACCATATTTTCATTATCCTAAATATATGTAAACGAAACTTTTAAAAGCTCTCTGGTTGCTTCCTATATTTTCTAAAACCACCAAATTGCTTTATTTATAAATGGAGGTTTCTAATGCATGTGATCTAAATTCACAAGTATGGGTGTCACCAAACTTAGATAGCTCTTAAACGGGTTATAACATCTAATTAAATTAAAAATTAATCCCACCAACTATTTGATGTGAAAATCCTATAAAATAGGGATACACTATAAACTAATATCCGATTTAAAAAAATAAGATATTATTTATAATTAAGAAAAAAATTTATAGTAAAAAAAAATAAACAGTTCATGGGTCTCACCAAACCCATATAGCTTTTAAACGGGATAAAGCATCTCGTTTATTTGTGAAACATTTTCATAATCAAACCTAACTATATTATTAACAAACTTACAATAAATAAAATTACAATCCAAAAAAATATATAACTACTGGAAACGAAAAATATAAAACAACCCCCGTAATACGAGGGATAAAATCTAATATAATATATACCAAATTATGTGTTTAAAATATATAAACAGTAAGCTAATTAAAAGAAATAAGTAGTTTATATCTAAAAGAAAATAGAAAACAAACACAAGAACAATTGTCTGCTTTCTTAAACATTACTTACTATTGTTATCTAAGGATGAGTTAAAAAATTCTCTTTTAATTTCGAATAGGATATATATATATATATATATATATATATATATATATATATATATATATATATAATTTAATAATAAACAAGAAAACTCTATTCAATATTCAAGATAAAAATCCAAAAGCCTAATAAAATGCTACTAAACTATAAAGTAATAAAAAGTTTCTCTTAACAAATTTTTTTCAAGAATAAACCGTTCTTGATGGATAAGGTGGTGATCGACATCAAAACAACCTCTTTTATATCGGTGAAGCATAGGAGTTAAAGCTTAAGCTTGGGTTAGAAAGATTTGTGTATGTTGAACTTTGTCAACTTTCTTTTTTAATTGGTTCGATAGCACGTTCTCTTTTGTTTGGTTGTGTTTTATTTCTTGTATGCTTGGGCTTTTGTTCAAATGAATACACAGATAAATTAAAAATAAACTAAAACAAAAGGTTTACTTAATTCACTCCAAGTTGGTTAAAAGAAAATATCCCATTAACTTTAAAATAAAGAGCTAACCAAAAAAAAAAAAAAAAAACCTATATTGTATTGGCTTAGTTCCTTGGTCAAAATGTTGCGTATGTGGTATTTCCTTCAAAGAATATTTGAATGTAGAGTTGTGGACCACATTATTTGGATGGGGACCATGTGAATCACTAATGAAAAATAAAATATTTGGATGGGACCATGTGGTAGAATCACAACTGAAAAATAACTTTTATGCAACCTTATGCAATATTTATTTTGATTTTGTTTTATCTTTGGGTCTATTTTCTTTTTGTTGCATAGAAATATTTATTAACTTTCTTAATAAAATGATCTAACTACAATAGAGAGTTAGGTAAGCGGACAACAAGCTGTGCTGCCACCTCCTTTTAAATAGCAAAAACCAATCCTACTGAAAACAAAGTTATCGTTCTTCGGCATCATTGAGTTACTGTGCACGACCCGCTTAACTCTTTTCTAGGGGGGGGGGGGGGGGTCAAGAGGCCCAAATGTATTGAAAGTAAAAGGAATGAAGGCGTGTTAATTCTCAACACACGTCTTCTCGTGCTTAGCAATTTTTCTGATTCTGCTTAAGACGGCCTTCCGCAACAACACGGTGTCCCTAAGACCCGCAACAACAAAAAGAAACCCAAACAAAACACCAAAACTATGCCGTTACCCAACCGCAACCGCAACAACAACCCCAAGCTCCCCCACAAAATCGAAAACCCTATACCGGTACTTTTCCACTATGCAACAATTGTCAACTTCATCACCCATCTCACTTACCTTGTCGCCATTGCACCATTTGTAACCGTTTTGGCCATCTAAATAACACATGTCGTTCCGCACAACGTACTCAACCCAACAAACCAAGAACCACTCCACAAAACACCCAAAACCGCTTTGCACCTTACCCGCAAAACCCTCCTCAACAACCCCGAGCTTGCTTTAACTGTGGTGACCCAAATCATTTCCGCAACAATTGCCCACGACTCACTTTTGCAAACCAAGCCCAAACCGTAACCATACCCTACTATCAAACCCAAGCCTACCAAGTCTAAACCTACCAACCTCAACTTCCCCAACTCAATGCACCACTCATCCAACCCATGCAAGCCATCCAAGCACCTCCTCCTCCACCACCTCATGCACCTCAAGGAAATCCCGGTAACCAAGGACGAACTTTTATGATGAATGCTAATCAAGCTCAAGTGGCAAACGATGTTGTGAACGGTATGTTTTTAGTGAACGAGCATTTGGCTTCTATATTATTTGATACGGGTGTCGATAGAAGCTTTATTTCATTAAAGTTTGAATCTACTCTTGCCGTACCTCGCACTAAACTTTCTCGACCCTTTTCTGTCGAAGTCGCCAATGGAAATTTCTCGACCCTTTTTTCAACGAATTAATTTTTTGGATTTTAACGCTCAAATTTTACCAATGGTGTCTATATCGTGACGAACGCAGCCAACACTGACTGAATTCGTGTCGACTCATCTCGTCGTAACGCTCGAGTTTTACCAACACCTGTTTTTCAACAATGGGGTGCCCCGGCGCCGGGTAGAAAAACTAGTTGATTACATAATGATCATGCATGAAATTTGTATTTGGTTGTTGAAAAGTAAATAATAGTTGCCCTGTTCTAACTTATTGTTGTTGTACAGTACTTGTACCACCACCAGGCCTGTATAGAGTATATAACAATTTAAAAATCTGGCTAATTAGTGTTTCTTCTTCTACAAATATTAGTGAACGAGTATAATTATTAGGGGAAAATGTAATATGAGTTCCCCCCCCCCCCTTTTTTTAATACTCAACCTTAAGTAGTTGGCACATATGTGTTAATATAGTTTTTGTTCACATTTAAGTAAAGACTAGGGGAGGATATATAGGACTATCTAAACAAATGTGTAGAAAGTGATGTACTATACCAAATAGGACAATTAATTAGTAGATACACATGCATTTATTTATTTATATTATTATTTTTATTTATTTATTTATTTCTATTTGTTAAATGCTACGAGACCTAAGGTTTCGTTATTTTACACAAACAAATGTGATCAAAAATTGAAGTAAGATTGAGCATTTAAACAAACATTAGTAAGACAAATATTAGTTGGTGATCATGGGTTTATAGATATTACCTTTTTTACTTAATAGTATAATATAATGTGAATATGGACACTTGAGTCGTGACAACTGACAAGAGTCTAAAGTTGTAAATTAATAAATCGGTTGTTTAATTAGGCTATCTTCAAGACTTGCTATTATCAGGTGGTAAGTGGTATATGCATGTGTTGTGTAACTTAATTATTAAGTGAAAGCCATGGACCATTAACTAATTATTTGATGATCATGCATGGAATTCTTATTTGGTTTTTGAAAAGTAAATTATACTTACACTCTTCTTTATTTTTCACTTAAAAAAATAAAGCCCCAAATAATGGTTGTTGTTGTTGTACACCTGTACCACCACCATCCTATATAAAGAGAAGCATCCCTTCCCACTCCCTCACCAACAAACAACACACACATCTCATTTCTGTTAATTTTAAGTTCTAGAAAGTAATGGATAATGCTCTAGGGCTTGATGGCAGACAGGCAACTCCACCAAACGAGTACGTAACAATTTTTAGATTCTAGCTAATTAGTGTTTCTTCTTCTTCTTCTTCTTCTTCTTCTTCTTCTTCTTCTTCTTCTTCTTCTTCTACTTTGTTAAAACTTGGAAATTAAACTTATTAACATCATCATATGTTTTGTTTTGTTTTTCTTAGGCCCAAACAGTTGAGAACCATCTACGCACTTATTGCTATTTAGTTGGGGTTGATTTCCTGAAGGACCCAGCTTACAAGGTTGTCATAATCCCATCCCTCATCCGTTATGCAACATCGTTTTTCATGGAGGTCGTATTGAGGCACAGGCACTACATCAACTCCCAACGATGGCCGAGACTTCATGCCATTGTGAACTTTATCACTCATTTCTTTGCCTATGCAGCTCTCACTTCCATCATAAGTACTGTCATCGGCGTGTTCTACCTCAGCCACCATGCTCCAGCATCACCACCACCCACCCGCTACTTCCCTCCTGACTCCCCATTCCCACAGTACCCCTCACTCCCACCGCCATCCCCACTCCACAGTACCACCAGCCCACCACCACCACTTCCCACTTCACACTCCACTCCCACCACCACCCGGCCTTCCACGCTTTCTGCGTGTTTAGCCTACTAATTAAGTACCTAGCATAGCTAGCATTTTAGCTAGCATATGATGTATATAGTAGTTCTCAATCGAAAGAAGCTAGGTTATATCCATGTTAAGAAAACCTCGATCTTATGGTTATTAATCTAATCAAATATTAAAAGTTAAGTTTGTTAGTTATTTTATTATGTTAATGTTTGACTATCTATGGTTTGTTTATATTATTATGTATGTTATATAAACGTATCGACTATTTAAACCTGAAAACACGTTAGGTAATATATCTTGATTTTGATTATCACGCGAAACAAGTACAAGATTGTGGTATTGTTAGTTATTTTATTATGGAGACAACTTCATAAAATAGTAACCAACTTTTAAAATTGTTTCAATTAGGTCACTTAACTTTAAAAAGTGTTCCAATTAGGTCACTCAACTTTCGTGTTTGATTAAATTAAAAGTTTTAACATGTTTTTTTAGCCAATTTCTTTTCTGTTTCACATAGGAAATCATTTTATCTTTTTTTTGAAGTTGACGCTGAGTGGCGACGTGAATTTTATTTTTTATTTTTAAATTTTAATATAATTAACGTTTTTTAAAAATTTTTAAATTTAACTACATATGTTGCAAATTCCGACACCCACATCTTATCATCCATTTCTTTTTTGGCGTACACAAAAATCAGTGAGACTTGATTTGAAGATTTAGTGACCCGATTTAAGAAAAATATGCATCAGTGACCTAATTGGAACACTTTTGAAAGTTGGTTACTGTTCTATGAGATTTTCTCTTTTATTATGTCATGCAAACCAAGTACCAATATTCCATTTTAAATTAACATATATGTATCTCATAATATGAAGCAAAACAGGAATTTACAAGACCACCAATATAAAAAGAGGCAAATAAATGAAATCAAACCCAAAATAATAATTAAAAGAAAAAAAAGAAGCAACTTAGGGTGCTTGGGGGCGTCTCCGGCTGCACCGGGTCGCTCCAAACCCAACCCCCCCCCCCCCCCCCGGGTTTCGGACCTCGGCTTGTAATTGCGGTTTTTTCTTTAATAATTATTGAATGCTTAGCATGCCTTCGACTTCACAGGGTTGCTCTAAAACCCCCTTGGCTCGAACCTCTTCTTGTAATTTATGTTAGGTTTACTATGCAATACAACATTAGATGGTACATACGTGCGTGTTGTGCTTTCGTAAAATTTATTTAGAGTTAAGTTTTGTTCGATATATTGATTTGGTGACAAATAAAATGAGAAGGGGGAAGGGGGAGAGAAAGAACATGGCTTTACATTTTAATATATTTTTATTTATTCAAATATATAATAATGGAAATACCATATATTGAAGCATATTGTAGATAAGTGCTTTGCGTTATCTATAATATCAAACCATTTCCACCGTCACGTGTTATGGCCTTGTGACTCAACCCTATTTTTTATTGTTTATTAATTTCACATTTCATCCAAACAACACCAATAAGAACATCAATTATACCCAATAACTCCTAGCATAATGTGATCTACGTAGACTTTATCTCTATCTGTAACATTCGTTACTTTTTAAATCTGAAAACCCGACCCATTTCAAATTTTCGGTTTTTGTTTATAAATATATATATATTATTAAAAGATTCTTAAGTTTCACTTCAAGTGACATTCGTCATTTTTGAGTTAGTATTGTGTTCGTTAAACCGACCCGGTTTTTCATTTTAATGTACTCTTGTTCGTCGTTTATCATACCTTCATTTTCTATTCGTATTGAATTCCGAGGATTTACGGTTATCATTTGTCGCTTTCAATTAATTTTGCGAAATTAACGAAAGTCAATGTTTTAAAGATAAAACAATTTGCAAACTGTGCGGGTAAAATATAAAAATATCCAAGTTATATAAATTCTATTTCATATAAATTGCACCTCAAAGTTCAAGGACTAAAGAGTAAATATATTTTGAAAACTAATCCATTTTATTAGTCGAGGTGATCCATTTAGTTATAAATACAATCATATGTTACATATTTCATATGTAATAGCTTTTCCTAAAGTTATTTAAATATATTAACCAATACTAATATATATATATATATATATATATATATATATATATACTTTATTCAAATGTCGCATAGATAACATTACTTACGTATAACCAAAGTATATATTTTTTTATTATTATTTAATTATGTCACATTTTTTTACTTAGTTGGTTTTAAAAGATGAAGAAAAATACATTCCTACTACATTTAAATCTTGGTCAAAATTCTTTATGATGATAATAAATGTGTTTGAATATAAATTGTAGGTTACAATTTAATTTTTATGACCAATTATAGTAATAAATGGCATTCATGACCCATTAAGTATTTTGACCAATTTAATACAATTGAAACAACTCTAGCTTACTTCACTTATAAATAGAACTTCATTCCTTCTCATTTTCTCACAACTCAATTTACAAAAGATTCTTGTTATTTTCTCATTTTGGTAATTTTCACCTACTTTGATTTATGAAGTCAACCCGTGAAGTTCAAGATTTCTTCTTTTATTATCTAAGTTCTTGTTCCGGGTATGTTTTTAGTTTCTGCTTGTTCGTGTCGTTTAGAACTTAATGTTATATTATTTATTTAACAATAGTGTAGTTCATCAAAAACGATCTTGACTTGCTTATGTATTTATTCGGTTCGGTTTAGTTATTTTATTTATCCAACATCTAAAACTAATTCTTTTTATCTCACTCTCTAAAATATAATACTTGTTACCATGTTGGAAACGAACCCAACCTAAAGTTGAGTCCGGGTCCGACCGGAAATGAACCGAATTCTCTTAAGTCGTCTTTATTATTAAATAAACCAAATAGATTATTAAAAATTATTTTAAATCAAATAAAATCATTTTAACATAAATAAATTATGTATAAATCTAAGTTTAACATTTTTCACCTAAAAACTAACGTTCACCTTCATTAAACCCGATAAAATTATTTTATTTTTTCGTTTTGTTGACTATAGCTCGTTACCTTTGATAAATTGTAAACATAATCATTTTTTTTAGATAAAACTATAGTTAAAATCCGTGATTCGCAAATATCATAATTCTCGTATTAACGTTAAGTTATTAACAAAATATTAATTTAAATCGTTAAAACCCGTTAAAGCTTAAACAATATTATTAAAATATAAAAATGCCATAAAATAATAAAAGTTACATTAAATAATGCTTAACTCCGTTAACAAAATAATTTTAACCTTTTCAATCCCGATAGTTAGACTTCGCTTTTGTTTTAATTATAGTTCGAGAAGTTCAATCGTTTCGGATTTCTTTAACGCATGTTCGACCGCTTCGGTTTCGTTATCATGCTTTCGGTTTTCATTGCAACGTTTATCTTCAATTTCAAGGTGAGTTTTTCACCACCCCTTTTTAATATTTTTATTGTTTTGGGGTAACATATGTATCCATATTGAAATTCAAGTATTGTTACTTCTATTACAAAACTACAATTCATATATGGACTTGTGTGTTATTTGTATTACTTGCACAAATATTACTTGCATGGTTGGGAAGCCTCATTAAGTATGATCATACGCCCCCCTTTGCACTCCGGTCCATTTGTATCGAGTGGAAAAGGGCCTCATTATCCGAGTACGTTGATTGCTATCAACTGGAAAGGACCTTACTTGCGCGATTTCCCGAGTACGTTGGTTGTTACCAATTGGAAAGGACTTCCTTGCTCGTTTATCACTTGTCCATGAGTTGTATGGTTTTTACGTACGTATTCAAACTGTAGAAGCTCACCAGCTATGTTCGTAGCTGACTTTATTTTATACATATGTTACAGGTGTAAAGATACGAGGATGAAAGTTAGAAGACACATAGCATGCCTATAGGATATTCAAAGAATAACTTATCATTTGTTTATTTATTTGTTACAACTTGTATTATTTGATAAACTTGTGTTACATGAAGATTTAAATGAAATAATGTTATTATGGTCACCTAATAGTGTCACGTATGTTTGAGCAATCTGTACGTCACACTCAGGCATTTCCGCTTTAGCCGGGGTGTTACACTATCAATGAGGATAGATGCTGCTTTCAAAGAGACCCATGGCTCCAAAGCACGCAATATAAAAACACACACATACCAATAACAAAACATATAATTATAAAGTGACATAGTCAATTACTAGCACATATGAAATCACAATTCAAATAGACATACCAACAAAATAACAAACAAACAAAATCCACTTAAAATATAGAATAGTCTAAGTCCATATTGTTTCTTTACTCTTACGCCTTGTTTATCTGTTTTCTACAATTATCGTTTCGATCTAAATTTTGTTGTCATGTATTATGTGTCGTAACGTAAGAATTAACGCGTCACACTACAGTCTACACATGAGTCAATAGTACTAATCTTAAATTAGAAGGTATAGAATACACACCCTTCAACTTTTCATTAATTTCAAGTTGTACTCCATGCTATTAGGGTTGCTACCTATTAACTGACAACTAGAAGCCCCTGCAAATTTGTGCCGCTAAGAGCATTCTCATTCCATTCCTATCCTTAAACCAAAAATTACTCTAAAACTCACTACATTTTCTCTTTCTATTTCAATTAAATAATACTTTTTATACCTTTTATCATTACATTTTCTCTTTCCTTCACTCACAACCACTCTCAAAATATATTAAAAAATTATAGGTGATGAACAATAACTTTTCAAATATACAGAAAAATCACTACTTTTTCTAAAATATAAAAACTCTTCACTCACAACAGCCTGAATCACTATCTAAATTATAAAAATGTCCATCACATTAAATTAGGGGTTGGATGAGAATGCTCTAAGCTAAATTTCTAGTTTCTAGTTAAAGAATGAATAAGAAAAAGAGGACCCCACTTGTTAGTGGTCTTGTAATGGGGACAGATAGGGCTTCCTTTTGATATCAAATTAATGAATTGAAGTATATCAAATTAATGAATTGAAGGGACATGGCATTAACTTACATATTTTTTTAATTATTATTTATAAGTCAGCTCATTTAATTAATCTAACTTACAGTTTTTTTTTAATTATTATAATTTATGAAGAATGGAATGGAATGAACTGGAAGGAGCCATGTCATTAACACATATCTCGTGACATTAACTGTTTAACATTGAGTCATGAGTTTTGACAACACAAAATTACCATGACATAAACAATTTAACGTCACACGTCTCATGTCCTAGTCAAACAAAGTCACCGTCAAAGATTTCAAAATATCAAGCGTATGTTATGGGCTTGTTCTAGGTGGATTGGCCCATGTACTTTTTATCACTTAATTCTCAAATAAAATAACAATAAATTGGTTTAATGAGCATTATAAATAAATTTTCATATATTCTATATTTTTATATATTGTAAACTGATTATATGCTGGAGACTAGGAAATGCAATTGGGTAAGTTATGGATCTAGAGATAGTCACAAACTTAAAAAAGATGAGACTTTAGGATGCATGTTTAATTTATGCTTAAAAGATAATAAATGAAGATGTGTTTCCGGCCATGACAGAGAATCATGTTAAAAAAAAGGCTCCCAATTCAATTGATCGGTTAAACTACATTTTAGTCGAAATTGGAGCTCAAGACCCAAACCCCTCTACTCAACTACCATATAAAGAGACTTACTTTAATGTAAAATAAAAAATAAAAAAATAATAACACACAAACAAACAAAAGAAAAGAAAAGAAAAGAAAACAAATGTTTAGTGATTTTATGATAAGAAATGAAATAACTATATTTAATGAAATAATTTTTTTCCCAAATTTTGAATTTGTTAAAATAATAATTACGCAAAGTTAATATATGCCGTTTGTTATAAAAATTACATATAGGTAATTAATAAAATTACAGCAATAGTAACCATTTAATACCCCTCACATGCAAATCAATTTCTTCTTGATGTTGATTTGGTATAACAATCATCATCATCACATCAGCATGATAGTGACTTTTTATTTGGTATAACAATCATCATCACCATATCACCATCATTGTGACTTTTTATTCTTCCATTGGATCAAGTTGTTACATTTTATTATTCTCATTATTTGCAGTTTCTTATTAATTAAGCTTTGAAACTTATTTGTTTCTCATAAAATGTTTTACTACTAACTAGATTATTGATTCGTGTACGTCACGGATGAAAATATAAATGGCGTAAATTAAAAACACATACATAATTGTAAACTATGAAACAATAATCGTAAACAAAGATATATATATAAAGATGTATACATGTTGTATGAATATTGGTAGTTCATATAAAAAGTGGATGGTTTGTATAATATGATATTAGGAACTACAATTCATTTGATTTGTATAATTGAAAACTACTACTTATTTTAATGATAAAAACAGTAGACGGGTCAAACCATGAAATACAAAGAATATAGATAATTTATTCGCGACAGTTTTTCATTTTCATTTTACTAACAATCAAATACATGTTAATAATCAAACTTAGCAACGCAACATAAATGCATGCTAACTTTTAACAATATTTAAAAGGCCTTAACATATAAACAACCCTTGTAGCATTACGACACCCAGGACATAAAATATTAAGCATCATGACATTAGAATAAAGTTAAACAATCACAGGAACCTTCCAAATGTGTACGGAATACCAAAAGATATAAGCAGCCTTAACATAAGCATGATAAAAAAAAGGAAAATTGGTTTTAAATAATCCCAACTATCACCTATTGGCAAATATCAGGTCCAACTTTGCACTTGGCTGGTGGCGGTCATAAGTAAAGGGGTATTTGTTTTTAACGGGCCGCGACTAACGGATGTTAACCCCGTTAGTGATTTGCTGACGTGGACCTTCTTCTCTGGCCGGAAACCTACAACTTGCCTCCATTCTCCCTAATATCATCACACCGTCTCCCTCCCTCTTCAAAACACATCGGAAATTTGAAAATGAAGTACATTACATCTTCTTCCATGGCCAATCCCTAGATACCAAACCCGATCTTATTTTCAAAAATTCGAAATCAATGTTGCACGATCTATAAAATAAGCATAGGGCTTTTGTTAAGGGGGTCAAAACGAGTCGAATGAAGTGTCAATTACTTCGAATGATGCACGATTGACGAGGGTGGACTTCGCTAGAGACAACAACGGCGACACGTCGGTTAGGTTTCGTATGAGGGGAAAGATAGAGAGAGAGACGGTGTAACGATATTAGGGAGAATGGAGGCGAGTTGCAGGTTTCTGGCCGGAGAAGAAGGTCCACGTCAGCAAATCACTAACGGGGTTAACATCCGTTAGTCGTGGCCCGTTAAAAACAAATACCCCTTTAGTTATGATCGCCACCAGTCAAGTGCAAAGTTGAGCCTGTTATTTGCCAATAGGTGATAGTTTGGATTATTTAAAACCAATTTTCCTAAAAAAAACTTTACCCACATCAAAATTAGCATATCAACAAGTAACTTCACGTCTATCACATGTGACATGTTAACCACAAGTTGCATAGTCTTGTCACCAAAAACAAGGTTATTTGAATTATTATGTTTTGCAAAGCAATATGCATTGACTTATACTAGCAGGAACCCGTGCGTTGTGGTGGAGGCGACAATATACAACGTGATAGTTGTTTATGTTAGTTTATCAATTATCCCATAATATATTGTATACAATTTTACGTATGATGTACGTATGTCATTTTTGAGCATAGAACTATTACAAAAGACATATTTAAGCAAAAATCTAACTGCATTACAATAAGGTTGGAAGAACTTCATCACAAAGCATATATAGCCTAATACTATAACTTCATTACAAAGCTTCATTGCAAATACTCACCTGACCTTTAACAGTAACAAAGATACAATTGCAATATTGCTTACAAAATAAAAATTATTTTACACCATCTTATAATCAACAATAAGTATCTTCTCATTTTCCTTTATTCATCTAAATTGGCTTAGTTCAGCTTCAAGCTCCTTTGCAGCTTCAAGTTCGCTCTTTGAAACTTGTAGTTCGCTATTTGCATTTTCGAGTTTGCTTTTTGACCTCGATAGACTGGGTATAATATTGACAGATAGCAGGGTCAGCCCATCCAATGAAACTCAGACATTGCGACCCCACATGAAACTGAAACCACTCTCGCGCAAGTGTAAACCAACCGTAGCTGCCTCCT
Organism: Bidens hawaiensis; assembly: GCF_021521415.1. Lineage (NCBI taxonomy): Eukaryota > Viridiplantae > Streptophyta > Magnoliopsida > Asterales > Asteraceae > Bidens > Bidens hawaiensis. Next base: position 101,317 of record NW_027496788.1, read on the forward strand.
CATATGACGCATCTATATCCTTGCATAACTCGGCTTCATAGTCAACAGCAACATATCAAACATTCTTCATGAGTCAAAAATGGTGATTGTTGCATGGGTCAAACAATCATAATCACCTAAAAGGTCAGCCAAACCAAAAACCCCAAGTATGACCAAGAAAGCCAAATTTGTCAAAACTATTGTCTATAATTCCCGCATTGCCCTTTAGTTAAAGAAGCTATATCTATGTCATACTACCAATATTATGGTGCATTTGATTAATTATTTAGGTTCATATTTAAAAAAGATATCAGAGCTTGAAGTAAATCATAATTACAAAAATCATGTTTACAGAACATATAAATAACAGAAGGGTTGAGATTATTACCTCAAGAGTCAAGCGGAAACATATGAGAGAGCGAAGCAGCAACAATGGTATATCACGGTGTAATAGCTCATATAGACAGAACAATGCATGCAATAGCAAACACATATACTAAACAATCTTTGGTTAATAAGAGTAACGGCCCGTTAATAAACCATGGAAACGTTGTGCTTCCTAACATTTTAACTGCCAACAAACACGGGTATATCATGCCTGGAATAACTTCCCGAGTACCTGCCCATCGGCATAAAAATCAACATATTACTTGAAATTAATTTTAAAAAGGATTTTATTTGAACGTGTGGAATAATTGTATGATACAAAATTGTGATACATACAAATATAGGTGAAGGCATGTTCTTGTCAAAGTCATACTTTAATGAACCAGTTTGCAACCGCTTGGCTTCCAATTAAAGAAGCAGGCTCAACTGCTTGGCTTCCAATATAGCAAGTGCCCTAACTGCCAAACAAACAATAATATTTCAGTTATCAATATGTGTCATGACGATTGAAATATGAAAAAGGCCAAAAGCACAAACCTTGTCATGCTCAGTCACCATCCATATCTTAAATCCAAACAAAAAGCTGAACTTGAGGCAAGCACATGCCAACGACATGTGTGGATGGGATAACAGCCTTTTGAAGAGAGCAACAAAATGGTGCGGAATGCAAAACATCAAGCAAACTTTCTTTAGGTGTTTCTTGATCGTTCTCTAGTTTCATGCATTGCAATTTTAAAGGCATAAACACCAACTACTAACCCTTTTCTTCCGCCATCAACAAAAATAAGAAAACTATATGTTAATAAAAATTAATACAATATAATGTTCATTAAACAGGTGTATCAAAAAGAACTCTCGACCATAGTTACCTAAATCGCGGTTCGCTATGGTTCAGGAACGCGGACCTGGTACGCCCTAAAGGACTTCTGGAGCGACATACCACATGGTCAAAACCTGCAACTCCATAGATGTTTCCTTGCTTCACATTCATTAGCTTGTTCGGTCATGGTTACACCCCCGAGACCTTAAAATTGAAAGAAAAATAAATGCAACCACAGATCTTAACTTTGCCAAAAAAAATTAAAAACATGAACAAATCTTACCTTCACAGCAGGATCTTAGTTGACCATAACCCTCCATTAGTACTCCACTTCGCTGCTGAACTTGCGTTGAGCACCACCCTTATCACACTACAAAGACGATAGTTCTCTTTTAGAAGCCGTGCCTCCGAAACTAACATTGCTGCATTGGCTTTAGTGGCATCAACAAAACATTTGTCCATGACGGAGTCAATGCCTTCAAACATCTGATCACAGACTTTTCGTTCAGCAGCAAAACATCAGTAAACGAACTGCCCTACAAAAAAATGATAATATGATTCATTATCCAATGAAAACCAGACACAACAGCAGCAAGCATGACAAATATTAAACCCCAAAATTCAAATGGAGTCTCTTTTGCAACTGTAACAGATAACTTATCATTACAAGTATGCAACCGTTATTAATTATTTGTATATTTATGCTTATAATTAATAAGCATAAATATTAATCTTGGTGTTTGCAATCAAATTCAGAGTTCAAGCAAGTCTATTAAATTTGAAAATTTGGATCATTTAAAATGCCAAATGTTTGTATCTATTATACAAATAAATACATTACACCACACAATGTTCAAATTACCACTTGTTTACTTGTGTAATGAGTAATTCCCTTTCTACCTTTTTGGCAATTCCCTTTCTACAACAAACTCATACTTTTCTGAAATTTCCATATTACCCTTATATCATTGTTAGCCACAGCTATGTCTTACCAACCATATTCACTTTCATGGCAGAAACTATACAAAATACTTAAAAAAGTTACAAGAAAATGCATGACCTAAGCTGTTAATGATAATCAGCTATAGAAATAACTTAAAAAAACAAGTCAAAGTCAAAAAATATGTGTCCAAATATATTTCGACATAGATAATAAATATTTTATAGCTGAAAGTAAATAAGTTGTGCATTGCTGCTATCAAAATATCATCTCTTTCAACATTAATATCTTTTATTTATTATTACATATGTTCCTGTACGAACATGCAAATGAACACAAAACAATATGAGTGTAAATACAGACTGTAAAGTTTGTAAACCACACTGTTCGTTACTGTTGAAAATTTTGGAACCGACGGACCGTAACTTAGAAAAAGAAACCAACCAAAGCAAATCAATGACCGATTTAAACAGTTTCACTGTTTTAGACTGAGCCATAATCACCCCAAAAATTACATGTTACAAAATTACTCTACACGTGCAGTTTGTTGTTTTTATTGGCCTTGCAAGGGTTAGTTTGGGGTTTATAATGTTTGGTTGGTTCAATTAGTCAGGAGCTGCTGGTTTTGAATTCGATTTTGAAAAACTGATGAACCATAAAAAAGCAAATACGATTAACATGATCTTTATGGCGAGTCCAAGTTTGTTTGTTTCGTTTCTTTAATCTAAACTATAAACCGAACCAACCCGCGAATGTGAATGACGTGTCCGGTTCATGTGTATGGTATGATAGGATTTGGCTTCAGTTCATATTCGAATCAAATTTTTGGATTCATGTTAAACCGGACCTGCCAGGCTGGAACATGACCCGTTAACAAAATTTTTATAAAAGAACTAAGATAAAAATTTGATGAACCATAAGAAAATAATAAACGGTTAACATATATTTACGGCCCGCCTGGTCTTTGTGTGATTATCTTGTTATCTAAACCGTAAACCGAACCATCCAGCAAATATGAATGCTTTGTTCGGTTCACGTGTATGATACGATTTACTGTTTCAGTTCGGGTCAAAACTTTTAGTTCATGTTAAGTTGAATCAGCTAACACAATCCATTTAATAATATATTTCAAAACATAAAAAAAATAAAAATAAAAAAAGAAAACCGAGTGACACCTCGATGAAACAGGCTTAAACAAGTTCACTTTCAGGGGCCTCCCGGTTAACCAGTTCTATAGCTTGTCTAGCCTGCTCTTTTAACTTCTTGAACCCTAACCATCCTAAAACATAATCTGTAAACAACAAGAGTTTCTGTGAACACCAAGATGCATTTAAAAAAAAGATGCAGAAAAACTATAAAATTAAAAATACAATATAACTTATAAGGCAAAGTTCTACAAGGATGATCAAAATAGTTCAAAAAACGGTTCCAATACCTTGTCTTACAATCCTTGAAATAGGGCTATATGGCAAGAAATATGGTCAACATAATTTGATCAGCAATCTTTCAAAAAATTCTTTTACACCACATGTTGTAAACTCTATCAATATAAGTGTGTTCATTTATATTCGTTCGTTAACATTCTAAATAAACAGTTTGTGAACATGAACAAGCTTAAATGAACATAAATAAACGAACTTCCCGCCAAACGGTTCACTAAACATCCAGTTCGTTTATAGGCCTAATTGGGTGGTAGGTATGATTACATTATATCATCATCATCATCATCATCGTACTCAGTATATCCCACCAATAGCAATGCTATGGTAGGGTCTGAGGAGGGTAAGATGTAGACAGCCTTACCTCTATCCCATAGGGATAGAGAGGCTGCTTCCGGTGAGACCCCCGGCTCGATAGTAGTTTTGAATCAAGCCTTGGACATAAGACACATAACACTCAATCATCGGGACACCGGCTGATTGGTGCATGTGCCCTTGTCTTTCGGCTATCAACGCCACCACATGATGCCTGATTAACCTTCCGCCACTTTTAACGTTATTTTCACGTGATTAGTAAAATAACGTCAAAATTAGTGCAATTTTACTTTTTCCCACTCAAGGGTTCACACATATATACATTATATGTGCGCACCGCAAGCAGGGCGGATTACATTATATATGCATTACAATAAAAAACAGTTTTATTAAAAAAATAAAGCGATATAAAATGCAATTTCCAAATTGATTTAACTTTACCTCCGATCTAAATAGCTTTACCTCCAAATTGACGATAAGACATAGCCCAAATCGACCTGATCCATTCCGCAAGTAAATTATCGATAAATAGAAGAAAAAAAACGAACCCTCTCGATATGTATTCTGTTAAACCGCAAATAACAAAATGGCGGTAATTTCTAGAGCTTCTAGCAATTTAAGCTCCACATCAACCTACGAACGTGCTCCTGAGTCTTGCTATAACAAAACATACAGTAAATATCATACTTTGATGCAACAATTGGATAATATAAAGGCATGCCTTGTTTAGGTGGATTGTCATGGTTCTTGATCTAAAATATATCTCAAATTATCATATATTTGGTTCTTATTTTCATTTTTAATGTGACAGAAGGAGATCTTATTTTAGCAAGATAATTACTCAGATAAAGCTTGTAGACAACAATTTGTAAACATATAAACAAGCATCTTCTGAGCATAACAAAGTAGATACCACAAATGCACAGGTGTTATTTGACAGCAGATTTTGTTCAAATACTCAGCCATGATTTAGGCAAGTTTAACACACAATGAACAATGGCAAACACTAACATATTGTTAACTTATATAGCAATCAATAATAAAAAGCAACAACTCATAAAACTAAATCTTTATAATAACTCAAAAAGCACGCTTCACCAAACAAGCTTTCAATTCATAAACTGAAATCAGCTTAACATTTCCATTTCAAACATCTCAAATACAAAACAGTCTCCATTAATTTAATTGGTGCTAAAGTGATTAGCTTCACATTCGATACCTAATTAACATAAAAATGACATCTAATTCTTCAAAAACAAAGATCTACATACAATAAACCAATCTAACCTCATAACATTTACCTTAAATAAACCAAATATCAGAAAAACTAAACTGATAACATAAACGATGTCATAAATTGAGCAACCTCGTCATCACGCTTGTACAATGGCTGGAGTTCTCGCCACGCCGGAGTGGCCCGAAAAACAACACAAAGTTAGGGATCCGGTGGATGAGGTTTTACCTGATTCGACACGGTCGTTCTTCAAAGAGGAATGAACAATCATATCAAAACAACCCTAAAGGGGAAGAACATACCATAGAGATGAGACACACCACCATGTACATAATATAGATGGAATGGAGTAAAATCACCAGCCCAAATTTGAAAATCAAATGCAAAGGATAGTTTTACATTAGGATTTTAAGTCTTGTAATCAAACTTTTTGTTTACTTCTAAATGTATTATTATAATATATCAGGAAAACATTTATAATTAGTTTAACACAAATTTGCAAGAAAACATTTATACTTTGATTAATAAGTATAAAATTGCTTATGCAAGTAAGAAGAAATAAACACATAAAGTGTTTATGCATTCCATCAAATAATCCATTTTGCAATCCTCAATTCTTGAAATAAGTTTAGAAATTAGTTGTGTAATGTAAAGATAATGATTAAAGAAAGACTTAAATTTTTATTTTATTTTATAATTGGGAAATAAATAAACATTCAGAAAGTTATTAGTAACATATTAGAGTTGGATAACTTATAACATATGATCAGGATAAATCAAAAAAGTAGTAATGCTAACAACTAACAACATATAACAACATTATCTCATTCAAGTTTGTGTATATGTTAAGTACTTGATATGGTCTAAAATATACATATTATTATATAAATATTTCATATACTTTTAAGTGTTGTTGAGCCAAGTTGTTATTGAATATTATTAATATTTGGTTCACATGTGATTAAATGGTTTCTAAAGACGACGAGCTAAACAATGCATCTTTGCTAACTAACTTGAGACAAACGAGTTAATAATGATAATAATAATAATAATTTACTATGAATCAAGATCAAGAATCATGTATGCACGTGCGTCACATTCTTGTGACCAAATTAATATTATTATTATTTGTTTATATATTTAGTGTTGTTTCCTTTTTGCAGGCCTCGATTAATAAAAAGCTAGTTGGGCTGCCAAATTAAGTACGGCCTTTGAGATGGAATGTTAATAGGGCTGCCAACGAGGAATATTAAAAAGGAAGAAAGTAGGTTAATAGAAGGGGGAGTCAGCCGGTTGGTTTTTGGGGTAATACCCCACGCAAAGGAGGAGATTGACACAAGTTTTTTTTTTAGTTCATCCTAAGAAAGAGAGAGAAGCAACAATGGTTTTGTGCCCGGGTTTAACACCTACTCATCCAAACATTCTTATAATTCGGTTTGAATTTATTATTTTTGTGACATTCGTCAATTTCGGGTCTTGTTTGTATTCGTTTTTGTATTTGTTTAGTATGTAAACCGACCCGATTTGTAAATCGAAGCTTATGTTATAATCAAAATGATGGATTTATGTTACAATATTGTTTCACACTTGTTGGGTCTTGAAAACATCATATTTTTATTTTATTTTTATTTATTTATTATTATTATTATTATTATTATTATTATTATTATTATTATTATTTTTTGTTTTGTGTTTTTGTCCTGATCCATTTTGCATGAAAACTCTTGTGTCTCACACCCATATTTGACCACCAACATTACCCTATATATACACCACATTTCCTCTTCATTTTCCCTTGCTACAACTCCAAAAAAAAAACTCTCTCAAACATCAAAGATTCAAGGTTATCTTCTTAAGTGTTCTTGAAGGTTTTTAGTCTTTCATCTTAATTAGTTTATGTAGCCTTATTAATACTTGTTTATGGTTGTGCAACATATATATAATATACACCCCTTGTTTACCTTTGGTAGTTACTTCTCTGATTCCGGTCGGTGAGGTTTGGGACCTCATAAGGCAAGGCTTCATGGAGGACTTCGTGTCCTTGATATATATACATCTATATAACTTGTTCATACATATTAATCTTGCTTATTTTAGTTTGTTGGTCATGTTTACAAGTTCCATGGTTATGGGTTTTTAAGAGTCTATGCTTCGGTTTAACCGTAAATAGCTCTAAACCGTAAACCGAACTTTGTTACTAGTTTTGTTAAATAATTGTTTAAACATACTTATTGTTAGATCTAAGTTTCTAAAATCATTTTTACAAATTCTATGGTTATGGGTTTGTAGAATCTTACCTCGGTCTTAACCCGAAACACGATCCGAACCGTAAACCGAACTTTTGTTTAAAGACTTTATTGTTAACTTTTGGTTGTAAAACTTAAAGTATTTTTATTTGTACATTATTATACAAGTTTGGACATGTGGAAACCATCTATGAACTTGTTGTGAGATGGAAACCGAACCAAACCGATTCTTACTCGCTTAAGACACACAAGTGTGTTTTTTTTAGCCATCAAGACTTGTATATTTCTTTAAAAATAGTTACAAATTGATTTTTAAATATTTTCTTAAGTACTTGGAAATGTTGGATCCAACTTGATCTCATAACAAAGTTTGGACCGACAAAACCGAACACTCGCTTAACGTGCGTTGTTAGTTCTAAAACAATGGAACTACATACTTGGTTAAGTCTTATTAAATTTTATTGAGTTATCTCATAACATTCAATATTTTGGAAAGTTGACTTTGGGTTTGACCAATTATCAAGACCCGATCCGACAACCCGAACACTCGATAAAAAAAACCGTTTTAGTATCTTTATTCCAAAGGGATTTGCATTCTTGCATTTTACCCACCTTATTACTTAACATAGGTTGAGTAAATATTAAGGTTAGATACTTTAACCCGATTTCGAGCAAACTTACATTTTTAAAGGGTTATTATTATAAATTCTTTAATAGTTACATTTTAAAACCTTGAACTTTAATTATTTACATTTCTCAGCATTTATTTTGTTTAAAGACCTTCAAGACAACCTTTCTAAATTCAAGACTTCTTTTCTTTTTAGGCATTGTGCGTTAAACTCATCGCTCCGACAAATCTCCAAATTATCATCTTTCAAGTTTACTACTCGAAGGTGAGTACTTCATACCCCATTTTCCATATTTTATTTTGGGGGTGACATTTCATACTTATTCAACAAAATGCTTTATATTTGAATCTTAAACCACAAACGTAGTTGTATACTTTACCTAAATAATTGCTCGATTTGGTGTTCTATGCTTATATGCCTATGTGTTTATCGCTTTTGATTGGTGGAACTATAAAATCCTAGACTATTTGGCATCCCCTTATAGCAAGGTGTCGTTAACGTAATGCAATTAACGATAACTATAAAATCCTAGACTATTTGGCATCCCCTTATAGCTAGGCGTCGCTAATGTGTTTAGCGATATCTATTTATCCAAATTATCACTTTTATTTATCGTTTCGTATGCAAGTTTTGTGGCTATCTTTATTATATACTAATATGATTAAACTTATGAATTGCTCACCAACCTTTGTGTTGACAAACTTTATTTTATGAAATGTTGCAGGTTTGCATCTTGGTTGATTTATGATTGTGAAGAAAACGACATCAAAGACTTTAGGATATTAGTAAAAATGAACAATATCAAATTTGCCATATTTTGTGATATCTTGTTTATGGTTATTTTATGGATAATTGTTATGTGACATTTTCGATGTTGTGAAATGAAATGAGTTTATTAAATACTGTCACTTTAATTAGTGTCATGTGCTTGTAGACAATCGTTACACCTCGGGTGTGACAATTTTTGTCATGAATTTATTGTTTGAACCTATTTATTTTATTTTGTTCTTGAGTATGGTTGTTGGCTAAACCCTTAGACCGCCTAGGCTTATGATGAACCTTTGATTGACGTTTGATTTTATTTGGGATTTGCCGTTTGTTATGGTTTTATGAACTAGTAAAAGGTTTAATTATGTTGAGTTGATGCGTATGTGTGCTTGAGGTTGTTTAATTAACTTTTATTATTCCATAGTTGCCTTGATTATTGTTTGTCATTATGATAGGTTGCTATTAGGTCATCTACTTTGTGTTTTTGACTATTTTATAATTGATTTCGAATAAGATCACAGGAATAATATTATTTAATCACATAAACCTAAGCGTGCTGCTAACCTAAGTAGCTGTAAGGTGCTAGGTTATTGATAGGTCTTTGTTGATCAGGATTGCTAGATTTAGTCTTTGTAAGGAGTCCGTCTAGGTTTGATTGATTAACTTTGTCTATCGAGTCAATTGAATATGTTATACTGCCTTTGATTTCCGCGCTGTAAGGTAGGATTTCGTATAAAGGAACTAGTTTGTAATTAATTAGGCGACCGTAAGGAAACTTGATTTTTAATATTGGTGAGTGTTAAACCTTATTAGAAACACATAGGTGTCTTCTTGAGAAGGGTCAGGGGTCTTGTTCGGGTTTTCTTTTAAGCGTCTATTTTACGATCCCAGTTCCATAACTAAATATTTTCCCGGTTAATTGATAACTGAAACTTAGGGGATTCTAGCCTAGGTGGTTGCTTGTCATCGTTTGAATTAAGTCTAGGTTTAAGTCGTCTTTAAGTCTTAGTGATTAATTTAATATTAGTTTTTAGTAAACCCCTCAAACGAATATAAATTAATAAGTCGTGTTTGTAGTCGAGTCTAATTAGCTAATAAATGTAATTAGAGAGTCTCGTGGGCTCGATATCCGGACTTACTTAGCTTTACTAGAGTCGATCGGTTCACTTGACGGTTAGTAGTTTAGTCGAGTTTTAGAGAGTCTAGAGTATTACTTAGTGTTTATTTTTAATTAATTTAGTTAATAAATATTAAACTACTTTTAGCAAATCAAGTTTTTGGCGCCGTTGTCGGGGACTCTTGGCGATTGCGTTATTAGCTTTGATTAAACTTTCTTGCTATATGAGTGTTATTTTTATTTTGTTTGTTTTTGAGTCGTAGGAGTTAGGATAATATAGTTTAGTTTAATTGTTAATTTTATTTAGGAGTATTTTAGTAGGAGTCTACTTCGTGTTATTTTATTTTGAGTCATAGGAGTCTAATTGTCCGTGTCTTTTATTTATCTTGAGTCTCATAAATATGTGTGAGATTTATAGTGGACCCCATTTTACGCTTATATGTCCTCAATATGTGGGTTGTTTGTCACATTATTACACTATCCCTCCTGTGCAGTCCCAACAAAATTTTTGGCAGGGACCTCCTTCGTATTATTATGATGATTTGTATCAACAACCTCAGCATAATCAGGGTCAATTTGATGGTCAGTATTCTGATAACAACCTTGTTGAGAATTAATAGTTTGTCCGAGAGTAGTATGAAAAATTTAGAGAATATGATGGCTCAATATCTGGCTTCAGATTCCCAACAGAAGTTAGCCGAGCATGATCTCATCTTGAAAAATCGGCAGAACATTATTACAGATCTCCAACGTACATTAGAGAGCATTACTAGGAGATTGAATGAAGAAAATGAGGAAGAAAAGAGATTGAAGTTATTGGAGTATGTTGACGAGGCAAATGAGGGGATCACTCAAGTAACGAAGATGAAAATGGAAGATAAAGTCCCACCTCCGGTTCCACAGGTTACTATTGCTAATTACTGGAGTGACTCTGATGATGAGATAGAAGAAGAGTGGGCTGCTTATCAGAGGTCTTTAGTGAAGAAAGAAGAGATAGAGGAGGAAGTGGATTTGAGAGATTCACTTGATTTGATGTTTGGTGTTGAATAAGAGATAGAGGATGAAGTGGATTTGAGAGATTCATAGGAGTTAATGATTGGTGTTGAGGAAGAGGTTGAGAATAAGTTATGTGAGGAGGATGAGTTTTTGGATTTGGAGTTAGAAGGATTGCCTGAGTATGATGAGATAGGTGAGTTCGATTCGGAGGGTGACTTAGCATTTTTTGAATCCCTGCTAGAAGATATGGATGTGGTGGTAGTGGAAGACCTCCACAGCTGGCCTGTGGCACTATTTATAAATGTTGCTCATAAATCAAAACCATGGGAGAAGGCGAAGAGAAGAGCATCTGTGAATCGAAATAAGTTGCAAGTCAGAAGATGGTATACAGGAAAGAGGAAGCCATTGAAGTTCAAGAACGACCAGTCTTCTCGATACATGTCATGCATCCTGTTCATGCAAGGTAAGTTTAAATTTTGATGGTTTGACCCGTTAAAGATTTTTAAATCATTTTTCAATTCCACTGAGAAAAATTCAATGTTTAACAAGTACCCGGGTGGAACTGAACGGGGTGGATAGAGTCTAGATCAAAGAGAAACCTCCTGATTAAGTAGTTAACGGGTTAGAAAAATACTATAAACGGGTCCGTCTATTTATGACTATTACATTTCAATTTTCAATTATTTAATTAGAAGAAAATTCTGAAAATGCATTATTTTATGGAAAAACTATTTCTTTAATAGTATAGATAGAAGATAGATAATTAAACAAAAAATTTTTTTTAAGTAGTAGGTTTAAGAAGAAAAAAGTGGTTTTTAGGTGTCTGACAATGAACCGAATGGATTTTAGGCGTTCAGCCATCTGAAATGGCTGGATCGTGTTTATCTCTTCTAGTGGCGTTCCATGTAAGCGATTAGGTGTACATTTGTTGTGACTGGATTAGCCATCTGAGATCTGAGATGGCTGGATCCAAATTTATACCATTAAACACAATTTCACCACGTGGCAGCATAAGATGAAACCAGTCATCTGAGATAGCTGGATTGAACTTTGTATTTTCAATTATTGCAAGCTCACGGGTGTACTCCTTTGAAGATGCAAAGATGATTTGAAAGTCAATATGTAGTGTAAGTTGATGGTATGTGACATCTTTTAAACACTATACTTGCTATTTTCATGCAGAGTAAGTCGTAAGAGTGTATCCATTATACAAGAATAATTTTGATTCTACGAAAGAATAATGATACTCTTTCCCTGTATTTCTCAAGTTACTACCTCACATTAATAAATTTTTAATAACAATTTGCACTTATGGAATACATAAAGGATGAATAGATATGTAGGAAAAAGAATATTGGCATTCTTTTGTAGAATCAAAATACTTGTTGTATAATGGATAAACTTTCGTGATTTACTCTACATGATCTAGTCATAACAAATGGTTGATCTAGTCACAACAAATGTACACCTCGTCGATTACATGGAACGCCACTAGAAGAGATAAACGTGATCCAGCCATCGCAAATGGCTGGACACCTAAAATCCATTTGGTCCATTATCAGACACCTAGAAACCACTTTTTTATTCTTAAACCTACTACTTTGAAAAAAGAATCAATGTGTGGCTCCCCTTATTCCACGTCTTCTTTTGCTTATACCTGTATCTGTATTTTTTGCCACTGCCTCCTTGCTATAAACAATTAGAAAATATAACCACTATGGCCTACTTGTCAACATTGGTCTCTTAAATTCATTGACTTGTGACTTAGAGTTTGAAATTACGTCCAACAAACTGTTGTTTGACAAAACGATTGCATCTTTTTTATTTATTATGTATTGTGTTGTTTAATTGTAAATCAAGCCTAGACCCGTGGTTTATTTATTACTTTGGTTTCAATATGCGTTGTACTTCTGTGGTTGTTTTGAAAGCCTTGATAATAGATTAGGTCTTTGAATTTTGTTCATTTAAATATAAAACAAGACAAGACAAGTTGAAGATCAAGAAATGAAGACGACCAATAAGAAAGATAGAGGATATTAAAATAAATAGATTGTTTTAAAAGTAAAAGCAGATCTTTGAAACCATACAATTAAAATTGACTTTTTATTGGCAAACCTACATATTAACAAAACTCCATAATTTCAAGAGACTCGGGCTGTCACACGCCGTCTGGGGGGAAACCCAGGCGCGCGACGTGGTAATGGATAATCACAGCTATTGATTAACATTGTGATCCTACATGCGATGCGATGCTTGTATATGCCCACAAATTTCTTCCTGATTTTAATAACCTTAAAAACATACTTAAAAGTCAACATAATGTTGGTGAGTTCACAGGTTTTAAATGCATGTTTAAACCCGTTATTTTGAAAATGTTGAGTTTCAAATGTTTAAAATGTATAAAAGAAGTAATGATTTCTCAAATATATGCTTTCATGATTAAAACATTTATCAAAAGCTTATGTTTTCATGGCAAAAGCGTGCTTTAAAACTTGTTCATGTTTACGTAAATAAAACGTATTTTAAAAGTTACTTACGTCTTCGTGATTAAAATGTACATTAAAACATATTTATGAAGTTGAAAACTTTGTTCATTACGAGTGTGTTTTCCCGATGAAAACATTGTCCAAACAGTTTTTACGAACTTAAAAGCCCTTTTTGATATGTAACTGAATTTATGCACTGCAATATGATATATACGATAGCCTAAACAAGATCGATAATCCTCTGTAGACTAGCTAAGAATACAAATTAATATATGAGAATGAGCCTATAATCAAGCCTAAACCATGTTGTTTCATTGCCCGGTAACGTCCCACGGTAAATGTATTAGATTATATGCACCCATTAACATGTCGGTTAAAGCGACTAACCATGAGCGGGGGATCAATCCCGATAGTACTACCCACATATTCCTCGGCTAAACCCATAGTTAATGATTATAGAATGTATTGATCCAAAGATCTTAAGGGCCTTATGAATCTCATGCTCACATAAAGATTCTATATCTTGCTTACTTATTATCGTATTAAATAAGTTTATGTAAAGTATCAAATAAGTTTATGCTATGTTATGAAATAAGTTTATGTAAAGTTATAAAATATGTTTATGCAAAGTTACTAAATAAGTTTATGAAACATAGTCAAATAATTTCATGCAAAGTTATCAAATAAGTTTAGTATGTTTCTCCCCCTAGTTTGTAAAACAGTAAAAGAGAAAAGGAGCCGTGAAACTCACCTTGTCGTCAGTGAGTGATGTTTAAGAACTATTGTTTGTGTTCATCCAACGGGCATCTATATTTTGCAAAATCCTATGATGAAGCTAGAAAAAAATAATATCTTGAAGTTGAACACTCCCACCAATTTTTAATTCTTGAATTACTCCTAACCCTTGGTTCATCCTTCTTGAACTTAAGCGCACCTTCTCATATTAACTTGTCTAAAGGTTGAAATATTATTATAAAAATGTTGTTGATTTGCAAGAAGCAAAAAGAAAAATGATATAGGTGTGTGTTTGTTGAAAATCGAATCAAGGGGTGTTTTTGGTGTGCTCGGCTAGAAAGAAAACAAGTGAGGGAGGGTGATGTGAGGTAGTGGGGATTTTGTTTTGGATTGCTAGGGAGTATGGTGGTATGATTTTAAGTAGTCTTAAGTTTCTTTATATAATACTACTTAGAGATAAGATGTTAGTGTGTGTGGATACCGAAATTTTGAAAGAGTTTTAAGATGGCTCGTTTTCAAGGTGGTGAGAGTCTGAGAGAGGAAGGGTCTAAACACACTTTATGTTAGTTGACTTATTTTCTAAATCCATTTTTGTATAATGGCTTATTTTAGCATGGTTAGACATAGGAATACTTAAAGACAAACCTTTCCATCCCTTTTATCACTAATTGTGAAAATGTTGGAGCTTGCTCATGGATGGATGCATGTCATCGATGTGGACATGTATCACATGGGGGAGTCAAAGTAATTTGTTGGTTAGTGTAAGACTTTAGGATTATTTTAAGACCATTTAATCTTATCATATCCTTTTATATCTAGTTTCGGATATGTATCTAATTAGTTATTATATTCTAGTGAAAACAAAGCTTGATCATAATCTTACAATACTCATTGGCGTTTAATACAATCATAAAAAGTTTTACTAATTTTTCAATTAGTCGTCTTATTGGACTCATTTACACAAGTCTGTTTACTAAATATAAAGTATTGTTACGCTTTGGGCAAGATTCTGAGTCATTATTTATATACGTATATATAAATATATTGTGTCATTTTTCCTTTGACATATAACAATATTTTTTTTTATTCAAAATATAGTATCACCAATCGTCATGTTGGGTGTTTGTGAGCATGACGTAGTAATCCATATAATCACCTAGCGTGTAAGATACATGCGAACGTAATTTCTTAGACTTTTGATGATTTAATGAATATGTATCTAATCTGGGGCATTTATTAATGTCATTATGTCTAATTATTGTTTATAAATTGTACGGATATTGCGAGTTGTCACACGGGCCGTTCTGTAATGACTGATATTTTAAGTTTTGGTTGGATGTATATGATATTTTCTAAGTTTATAAGGGCATATACGAAGTTCCTAGTTTAAAATCTTTAATATTTGATTGGACTCTTTTTCATGCAAATGGCAAAGTACGATGTTTTATTACAGTACTACCCCCCCCCCCCCCCAAAAAAAAAAAAAGAAAAGAATTGGTCCACTAATAAAGTTGTATGACAATAACCAAAAGATTGTAGACGTTAATCTCACTTGAGGCATGAAATTATGCATTTTACGATAAAAATTTCTCTGAGAAACCAAGATAAGAAAACATGTCTTATTAATAAAAAAAATATATAAATCATTACAAAATAGACAGCTAAAAGATTGAACCCATAATAAATGATACAAATATTGCAAGAAAAAAAAAAAGTAGACTCATAAAAAATTCTAGTTATACATCTTCACTATGAACTTAAATCTCCCCAAATGTACTCAACCCGTGCAATGTCCAAGCCTAACTGTAAACTTTACAACAATGTCAAAATGGGTTTGACCAAACCAAAGAATGAAAGGTAAGAATATTATGTTTTTGTTGTATAGTTTGAGAAAAGATCTATCATGCTATCTAGAGTCTCAGGTAAGAATTTTCTTGCAAATAAGTAACAAGGCCGGTTCATCCCGTTCCACATGCAAGGGATGATCGTGGTTTCTGGCTGCATAATCAACGAATGTCTGTTTTAGATTTACGATCATAAAATAGCCATAAAAAATGGAAAAAAATAATAATGAGACAAATGTGCATACCCTTTCTTCACTTGTAGCATGAACACTTTCGGTAATTGACTACAAATGTAAAGAATTAAAATATATAAGTCAAGTTTATTAAACTAAGAGTGTGTTTGGGATTGCTTATTTAACCTCCTTATAACTTATTTAACTTTTCTAAAAAGTTAATAAGTTGTTTGACAAACTCATAAGGACTTTTGGACTTTTGATTTTTATAAGTTAACAAGTCCTTTTTATCAAAAGTCCTGTTGGACTTGATAAGCAGTCTCAAACACAGCCTAACAATGTGTATGTTTGATACACGTCGAAAAAGTCAGGTTACCGTTATATTTTTCTGAAGCTGTTCAGAAATATCTTTCTTCTCATATGAATTTGGATGCCATTTTTTTTCTGACCAGTTGGCAGGTAGTGCTCATCAGCATAACAATTTCGTCCATCTATACCAGGCTGAAAATATTTATATAATAACATATATTGAGATTATAAAAACAATGAATATATATATATATATATATGTATCACAATGTATATATTCTCACCTATTTAATACTACAGCTTGTGACAAAGGGAACAATTAAATAGTTTAATAGAATGATATAAGATATAGATCAGCATGTTCTTGTACGAATTCACCTAAATAAATAGTCAACAAAGCAACTGTCTGGTTTCCCACATGATATTTCAAGAAGGCAATGGGTGATACATCTATGTCAAACTTTGGATTCCATAATGTTTGCTGAGACAACTCTTTAGTGTGTCAGATTCTGTTTTCATGCTACCTTACATAAGTTCTTGATTGATTTAGGCTACTAACAGCAAATCTTTTCATAAAAAGGAAAAACATTTAAGATGAGAGAGCTTTATCACATTTATTCTGCTTTCTTATCAGCATGCCTCATTTTCCAAACATTGGTGCCTTAGCGTTATATGATCAGCATAGGTGTCACACCTCGATTTAGGGCTTAGGCGTGTGACTCTCAGTTGGTACATGTTTTATAAATATATCAAAGTTGCTGGTTTATTTTAGCGGAAGACTTTATTGAAAATATTAATTATTTCAAAAACTTTTTCGGATAATAATTACCCGAGTGTATAATTTGAAATTTATATTTAAACCGTTTATCATATTTAAATAATTAAAAACTGAGTCATCTTCTTGTAGCGAGCATCTAGCTCCTTGAGTTATTCTAATTCCTTGCTACTTGGTCTAAATCTGTTTCCTGAAATGTGGGGAAAAATACGTCAGCGATATGCTGGTGAATCGTTGACTTTAAAAGTATTTAACAAGAATTATAATACAAATATAGTTTTCTTGACATTTCTCAGCAGAAATATTTCTATTTCCGGTATTTGTAACACTGCCCTACACACACATAATTTCTCCGAGCCACGTAGCCCATACCAGAGAACTAGTTATGACTGTTTAACCCACGGCCACGTAGCCTTTGAATGTTAGGTTAAACAATTATGTTTGGATCCAGACACATGTGTATTCGGTCTGACTTTTTTTTATTCTCTAATTTGTATTATAACGTTTTGGAGATCACGTAATCTCATGTAACGTTTGACTGACTCTCTAAGATTGTCACACCTCGCCTTCAGGCCTAGGCGTGTGACTCACAGTTGGTACCACTTTTGTCAATTTATCAAAGTTTGCAGCGGAAAATGTTATTTTAAAATATTTACTTTCATAACATAGAGAATTAAATACAATTGTTTGTTTTACAAAATTACTTGTTTAAAAACAAGTTTAATATATATATGCCTCAATACAAAATTAGCTGAGCCACCAGCTGTAAACTATGCCTAGTGTTCTTCTATCTCCACTGGCATATCCATCATTATTCCTTACTCCTGGTTACCTGAAAACAGTTTCAAAATATGTCAGCTATATGCTGGTGAATACGCTGACTCAATAAAACATTTTCACAATTCGTAATGATACAACACCAATAGTGTTCAACGACTCAGTGGGTCTCAATCCCATCTCGTCGTAACTAAACATACGCACAAACCACATAATCAGACTTCACTCGCCCTAGAGACAGCCACTTGCCTCATGGTCAGTATGTCTGTAGTGTGCCCACTACAGTACATATATGTAAGGATCCAGACACATGTGTATTTTAGTCTGAGTGTTTAATACTACTTTGTATCAAAACGTTTTATAGGATTTGAACCAACCCTTATGCAAAAATTTCCATAACTCTTTTACATATGGATAACAGTCTTTAAAGAGTAAATATCTTTTCAAAATATACGGTACATAGACGTATTCACGTCATAAAACATTTCACACTATAAAATGGTTTGGACGTATTTACCTTTTGTTGATTTCAAGATTTCTTACCAACAAATGTTTGATCTTTATCTCGGACCTATAGTACGAGGATAACATTCTATAAATAACTAGATCAAAAATCTAGCTATAGACCTTAAGTCTATTTGCATAATCTTTACCTTGATATTCATTTCATTTTATAAAACCTTTATATACTACGTTTCTTTATCATGAAGAAACGTATATATATCCCATTTCTTTAATCATAAGAAATATCTTTATAATAATGAATAATATTTTATTCATAACCTTATTTTATAAAAGCTACATTTCAGTTATTACCTGATTAAGGTATAGACTATACCCTCGACTAGGGTCTAAGCCATATGTAATAAAATAATCGGGCAGAACCCCTACCTTGAATTGCTTAAACTTCACGTTGGCAGCACTCCTACTTACACGTACTTCTAGACAACAAGTGTGTCGAGAATGACGGGACTTTGGCACGAAAATCGAGGAAAAGTGTGATATGAGATGTGGGGTGATGTGATAGGAACTTTATCCCATGGCCGGCTATTTATAGGCAAAAATTCGTGCATCTTCGCGTATCGCAAAGGACAAATGTAGCCGCAATTACTATTATATTCCTTCGCGTATCGCGAAGTTGCTCAATAGCTTGGCTGAGTCAACCCGTAGACCTGCCACATGTCAGCACCAGGTGAGATTACTTCATGCATCTTCGCATATCACGAAGATGCTTCGCGTATCGCGAAGGTGCTAAATTTTCATTTTCTGTTCCTGGTCTTTGATAGCTTGTCATATCTTGATCATAGTTCAAAAATACTAAAGCGGCTCGCGGCGATGCGAGCATGCGAAGTGCAAATTGCGCCATCAAAACGCCACATTACGCCCAAGTCCATGTCCGTGTCCGTATCCATGCGCGTCGGGTGTTTCGCACCCTCCGCTAGGACTAGTGAGAGTGGTTAGCCATACAAGAACATTACCATTGAAAACTCCTTCCTTATAAAGTGTTCTCATTTCTTTCCCACTTTCCATGTGGGATGGAGTTTCCATACTTATTTCCTTAGCATAACATGCCTTTATTTCTTTACTTTATTTTTCCCATTATTTCTCTCATAAATATTTTTAGTCCTTTTATTTTATTAAGTTGTCAAATTTGGATCAAAATTTTGTGGGTGTTACATCCTCCCCACCTTGGAATGAATCTCGTCCTCGAGATTCGCTAAAACAGATGTGGATATTTCTTTCTCATTTCCGATTCTAATTCCCAAGTAAATTCTGGTCCTCATTAGGAGTTCCACCTTATTTTGACTAACTTTAGCTTTCGTCGTTTAAGTCTCTTAACTTGAAAATCTTCAACTTGTAGAGGTTGTTCTACAAATTTTAGATTTTCGTTGATTTCAATATCCTTTAAAGGCATAGCTAAAGTTTCGTCAGCCAGACACTTTCGTAAGTTGAAAACATGAAATACATCATGTATGCCTTTCATTTCTTCTGGCAATCGTAAGCGATAAGCTACAGTACCGATTCGTTTTAACACTTCAAATGGTCCCACAAAACGTGGACTTAATTTTCCTTTCTTACCGAATCGTACAACACCTTTCTATGGTGAAACTTTTAATAAAATTTTATCGCCTACTTGAAATTCTAACGGCTTACGGCGAACATCAACATAATTCTTTTGTCGATCTCTTGCCATTTTAAATCGTTCACGGATTTGTAATATCTTATCTGTTGTTTCTTGGACTATCTTAGGTCCAGAAATTTGATTATCTCCAGTTTCAGACCAACACACCGGCGTTCTACATTTCCGTCCATACAATGCTTCAAATGGTGCAGCCTGAATACTCATGTGATAACTATTATTGTACGAGAATTCCATCAAAGGAAGATGATCATCCCAACTTCCTCCTAGATCAATCACACAGGCTCGGAGCATATCTTCAAGCGTTTGAATTGTTCTCTCACTCCGCCCATCAGTTTGAGGATGATAAGCAATGCTAAGATTTACTTGAGTTTCTAACGCTTGTTGGAAACTTTTCCAAAAATGAGAAGTAAATCTACTATCCCGATCAGATATGATAGATAATGGCACACCATGTAATGACACTATATTGTTCACATATATCCGTGCCAATCTATCCATAGAGTAAGATTCATTGATAGGTATGAAATGAGCAGACGTAGTTAACCTATCGATGATTACCCAAATAGCATTATGCTGTCGGGTAGTCCTAGGGAGTTTTGTAATAATATCCATTGTTATCATCTCCCATTTCCAAACAGGTAGTTCAGGTTGTTGTAGCAAACCTGAAAGTTTCTGATGCTCAACCTTAACTTGCAAACAAGTTAAACATTTGTCTACGTATAGGGCAATATCCTTTTTCATCTCGTTCCACCAATAGTTAGGCTTAAGATTCTGATACATTTTATCACTACCAGGATGCATCATATACTTTGATCGATGAGCTTCACTCATAATCCTTTCACGTAAATCATCAATCTTTGGTACCCAGATTCTGTTTCCAAGTCTGAGTACATAATCATCTCCTTTAACTTAAGAGTCGATTGTACCATTAAGCTTTTCTTCGAAGATTTGGTTTTCTTCTATTGCTTTCTTTTGAGCCTCCTCGATTTGTTCAATTAAATCTATTTGTAGTTCCAGTCTTAAGGCTCTAACCCTCTTGGGTTTTTCATGTTCTTTGCGACTCAATGCGTCAGCTACTACATTTGCTTTTCCTTCATGATAGATGATTTCACAGTCATAATCATTTAGGGTTTCCATCCATCTTCTTTGACGCATATTAAGTTCCTTTTGTTTAAAAATGTGTTTTAAGCTTTTATGATCAGTGTACACAATAAATTTAACTCCATATAAATAGTGTCTCCATAACTTCAAGGCAAAAATTATGGCACAATTCTAGATCATGAGTTGTGTAATTCTTTTCGTGTACTTTCAATTGTCGAGAAGCATAAGCTATTACTTTATTTCGTTGCATTAGTACACAACCCATACCCGAATGAGATGCATCACTAAATACCACAAAATCTTCTGTACCTTCTGGCAAGGCTAGTATAGGTGCATTAGTAAGCTTTTGTTTGAGTAAGTCAAATGCTTCTTGTTGTTTGGTTCCCCATTCATACTTAACATTCTTTTGAGTTAAAGAGGTTAAGGTAATAGATATACGGGAGAAATTCTCAATGAATCTTCTATAGTATCCGGCCAATCCTAAGAAACTTCGAACTTCAGTTGGCGATCTAGGAATTTCCCATTTTGCTATTGCTTCAATCTTGGCGGGATCCACTTGAATTTCATTTGTATTGATAACATGACCAAGAAATTGTACCTCACGAAGCTAGAATTCACACTTAGAAAATTTAGCATACAATTTCTCATTTCGATGTAGTTCAAGCAAAATCCTGAGATGAACCTTATGATCCTCTTCCGATTTAGAATAAATAAGTATATCGTCGATGAACACGATTACAAATTTATCTAAATAAGGCTTACAAATTCTGTTCATCATATCCATGAATGCTGCGGGAGCATTTGTAAGTCCAAATGGCATAAATATGAATTCAAAATGTCCATATCTGGCTCTAAAAGCAGTCTTTGGAATATCTTCTTCTTGGACTTTTAATTGATGATAACCTGAATGTAAATCGATCTTTGAGAAACAACTTGCTCCTTGTAGTTGGTCAAACAGATCATCGATTCTTGGGAGCGGATACTTATTCTTGATTGTTACTTTGTTTAGTTCACGATAATCGATGCACATTCTCATCGAGCCGTCCTTCTTCTTCAAAAATAAGATCGGAGCTCCCCAAGGTAAAGAACTTGGTCTTATAAATCCTTTCTCTAACAGTTCATCTAACTGTTTCTTTAATTCTTTCATTTCCGTTGGAGCTAGTCTATACGGGGACTTAGCTATTGGAGCGGTTCCAGGTACTAAGTCTATTCTAAATTCAACATCACGCTCCAGTGGTAATCCCGGTAATTCTTCTGGGAAAACGTCAGAAAATTCTGAAACAATTGGTACATCTTCCAATTTCTTTTCTTTAGGTTCTTCTGTCACATACACCATGAATGCCAAACAACCTTTACGTAGACATTTATTAGCTTTAATCATCGAGATTAAGCTAACATGACCTCCATCTTTGTCTCCGGCTATTTGAATTGTCTTCCCGTTTGCACGAATTTCAATTGTATTCTTATCACATAAAATACAGGCTTGATTATCAGATAACCAGTCCATACCTAAGACAATATCAAAGCCTGCCAATGTCATGGGTAACAGCTGGACAGGTATGACATGTCCTGCTAATAGAATTTTACCCTTGTTCAATACTTCAGATATTCTAACTTGATTACCGTCGGCCGTTTCTACCATGAGGGATTTGTCTAACTTAACTAAGGGTTCATTTAATAGGCTATAAAATTTCTTATCTATAAAACTTTGGTTTGCACCCGAGTCAAACAAAACTCTAGCATAAATATTATTAACGAGAAACGTACCGGTTATGACTTCCGGCATCTCAGCTGCCTTCTCGGTGTTGAGCACAAAAACACGTGCATTTCCTTTCCTACCTTCATTCTTGTTGCCACTACCACTTGCACCATCTCCTCCAATTTTCTTCTTCGGACATTCATTTTGAAAATGTCCTATTTCACCATAACCATAACAAGCAATCTTATTTTTCCAGCAATTGGTTGTTGCATGACCCACTTGTTTACAGTTAGTATAGGTAAGTGACTGATTGAACCTGCACCTTCCAAAGTGTCTTCGGTTGCATATCTTACACAACGGGATTGGTGATTGGGAATTCTTTTTCTCTTCACGATATTGTTTCTTATTGTCCCTTTCATTTTTCTTAAACACAACATCCTTCTTGAAGGCATTTTCTTTCTTTTCTTCTTCACGAGTTCTGATCAACCCGTTCATCATGTATCCAGCCAACTCCATGGCTGAATCGATAGTTTGAGGTAGAGACGATCTGACCATGTCTCTAATCTCTTTTGGCAAACCCCAGATATAACGAGTGACTTTGTTATTTCCCGGCGTTACAAAATGTGGTACTGTCCTAAAATACTCCAAGAACTTAGTATTATAGTCCTTGAGGTTTGTCCCAACAACTCTATGATTTAAGAACTTGATTTGAATTTCATCTTTTTCATTCATTGGGCAAAACTTCCTGATTATGAGCTCCTTAAATTCTTTCCAACTCAACTTATACATGTTTAGTCTACCCTTAGCTTGTATAAGGATATTCCACCATTGCAGAGCTTCGCCTTTGAACGATTGGGAGGAATACTTAATTGCTTCTTCCTCGGAACACTTACTAATGACATTGATGGCTTCTATTTCTTCAAGCCATCCCAATGCAGCAATAACACCATCGCTTCCTTTGAAATCTTTGGGCTTAAATGTCTGGTATGTCTTATAACTACAACATTTCTTAGTCTTTTGTTTCTTGGTTTTCTTCTCCTCATAATCACTATCAACATTAGAGCTGACATGTTCTTCTTCTTCTTCTTCTTCTTCTTCTTCTTCTCTCTTAGACTTGTTAGATTTCTCATTGCTCGATGTTTCCTTCTTCCTCATAGTCTCGAGAATAGCTGGAAAAGCTTCGGCAATTCCTCTTGCGATCAGTTCTTGCATATCTTCTTTTCTCATGAATTGATCACCAATAGGAGGGGTAGCATTCACTTCTTGATTTTCGACAACTTGGTTTTCGACATTTTTCTTTAGTCTCCCTCTCGTATTCCTTGAGGGTCCACTATTGACTTCGATGTTTGAGTTTCCTCTTTTCGACATTCTATAGACGAGAAACAGGAGGTAACTATTAGTTACTATCTCTAGGAATTTTCCAATGGCATATATATCTTATCCGTACTTTCATGCACTTAAATTGGTTAAAGCCTAAGTACTTTTCTCAAATACTTAATTCGCTAAAACCGATGGCTCTAATACCAACCTGTCACATCCGCCTTCGGGCCTAGGCGTGTGACTCACAGTTTGTACCACTTTTGTCAATTTATCAAAGTTTGCAGCGGAAAATGTTATTTAAAAATATTTACTTTCATAACATAGAGAATTAAATACCCTTATTTGTTTTACAAAATTACTTGTTTAAAAACAAGTTTAATATATATATATATATATATATATATATATATATATATGTCTCAATACAAAATTAGCTGAGCCACCAGCTATAAACTATGCCTAGTGTTCTTCTATCTCCACTGGCATATCCGTCACTATTCCTTAATCCTGGTTACCTGAAAACAGTTTCAAAATACGTCAGCTATATGCTGGTGAATACGCTGACTCAATAAAACATTTTCACAACTCGTAATGATACAACACCAATAGTGTTCAACGACTCAGTGGGTCTCAATCCCATCTCGTCGTAACTAAACATACGCACAAACCACATAATCAGACTTCACTCGCCCTAGAGACAGTCACTTGCCTCATGGTCAATATGTCTGTGGTGTGCCCACTATAGTACATATATGTAAGGATCTAGATACATGTGTATTTTAGTCTGAGTGTTTAGTACTACCTTGTATCAAAACGTTTTAGAGGATTTGAACCAACCCTCATGCAAAAATTTCCATAACTCTTTTACATATGGATAACAGTCCATAGTTTTAAAGAGTAAATATCTTTTCAAAATATACAGTACATAGATGTATTCATGTTATAAAACATTTCACACTATAAAATGGTTTGGACGTATTCACCCTTTGTTGATTTTAAGATTTCTCACCAACAAATGTCTGATCTTTATCTCGGACCTATAGTACGAGAATAATAATCTATAAATAACTAGATCAAAAATCTAGCTATAGACCTTAAATCTATTTGCATAACCTTTACCTTGATATTCATTTCATTTTATAAAACCTTTATATACTACGTTTCTTTATCATGAAGAAACGTACATATATCCCATTTCTTTATTCATAAGAAATATCTTTATAATAAAGAATAATATTTTATTCCTAACCTTATCTTATGAAAGCTACATTTCACTTATTAACTGATCAAGGTATAGACTATACCCTCGACTAGGGTCTAAGCCATATATAATAAAAAAATCGGGCAGAACCCCTACCTTGAATTGCTTAAACTTCACGTTGGCAACACTCCTCCTTACACGTACTTCTAGACAACAAGTGTGTCGGGAATGACGGGACTTTGACATGAAAATCGAGGTAAAGTGTGATATGAGATGTGGGGTGATGTGATAGGAACTTTATCCCATGGCCGGCTATTTATAGACAAAAATTCGTGCATCTTCGCGTATCGCGAAGGACAAATGTAGCCGGAATTAATATTATATTCCTTCGCGTATCGCGAAGGATTCTTCGCGTATCGCGAACTTGCTCAATAGCTTGGCTGAGTCAACCCGTAGACCTGCCACGTGTCAGCACGCGAATGTGCTAAATTTTCATTTTCAGTCCCTGGTCTTTGATAGCTTGTCATATTTTGATCATAGTTCAAAAATACGCGATGCGAGCGTGCGAAGTGCAAAGTGCGCCAACAAAACGCCACATTACGCCCATCGCCCGAGTCTGTGTCTGAGTCCGAGTCCGTGTCCGTGCGCGTCGGGTGCTTCGCACCCTTCGCTAGGACTAGTGAGAGTGATTAGCCATAAAAAACATTACCATGGAAAACTCCTTACTTATAAAGTGTTCTCATTTCTTTCTCACTTTCCATGTGGGATGGAGTTTCCATACTTATTTTCTTAGCATAAAATGCCTTTATTTATTTACTTTATTTTTCCCATTACTTCTCTCATAAATATTTTTAGTCCTTTTATTTTATAAAGTTGTCAAATTTGGATCAAAATTTTGTGGGTGTTACAAAGATAAACAACCTACTTTTATTATATAGTATAAATTTGTTTTGACTGTTACATAACAAAACGAGTTCGTGACACTATGTTATATATTAACACACTTTCAAACAATAACTTGCTTGTGTTGATCACGCTTTACAATATCAATACGAGTTCATGATGAGTTTATTTTTCTTCTTTTAACGCGTGCATCTTCATCCCCGCAACGCGGGCTAAAAAAACTAGTATATATATAATTTTGGGAGGTATGATGCTTCAAGGATTGTATCATGTGCAGATGTGCTTCTCAAATTGTACCATGTATTTCTCTCTCACCCACTACTACACACATGTCTTTTTTTATTACATTAAGAGTCTGTTTGGTATGAGGTAAGGAATGGACGACGGAATGGAATAGACGTGGTAATGGAATGGACAAAGGAATAGAATGGGTTATTACCATTCCAATGAGATGTTTGGTTACTACATTGGAATGCAATGAATGATTACTTTGCATTTTTTGGTAGGTAGAAAAAAAGAAAAAATAAAACTAAAATGGTAGTGATTGGCGGACTGGCGGTGGTGGTGGGAGGTAGGTGGCGGTCGTGGCATTGGTGGGCGGTGAAGGTGGTTGGTGGTGAGCGACGGAGATAATGGTGGTTGAAGGTGGGTGGTGGGTGGTGGTGGTGTTGGGGCTAGGTGGTGTCGGTAACAGTGGAGGTGGCAAGCGGTGGTGGCAGTGGCGGGCGGTGGTGACTGTGGGCGACGGGTGGTGCTGGTGAGGGGCGGGGGCAATGGATAATGGTGGCGGCGGGCGGGTGGCGGTGGTCGGTGGCTGGCACTGATGGCAACGGTTGGTGGCGATGGTGGCGGTAACAGCGGTAGTGGACGACAATGGTGGTGGTTGGTGGCGGCGATGGTGGGTGGCTGGCACTGATGGCAACGGTTGGTGGCGGTAATAGCGGCGGTGGACGACAATGGTGGTGGTTAGTGGCGACGGCGGTGGTGGTTGATGGTGGTGAGTGGTGGAGTGGTGGGAGGGTGATGTAGGGTGAAAGGGGGAATAGAATGAAAAAAAACATGGGGTATGGATAGAATGAAATTGGGGTATTTTAGAGGGAATGGAATAAACTAGGTAATGGGTTATTCTATTCCTTCGATCAACCAAACACACTTTTCTTCATTCCCTCACAATGAGTCATTCCATTCCGTCCTCCATTTCTACATACCAAACGCTACCTAATCGTTTTCTTTTTTTTTTTTTGGTAATTTTTTATTGTGTTAGTATTATATTTACCTTTAAGAATACACAATTTGTTTAGTTCCGTTACCTTTAAATATGGTTGTTGGAAAGTAAATAATAGTTATAGTTGTACCACCAGGCTATAAAGAGAAGCATGCCTTCCCTCTCCATCATCAACAAACACACACATCTTCTCTCCCTTTTTAAATCTAGAAACAAATGGATGATTAACGGTGGACAGGCAGTTCCACCAGACGTGTAGGTAACAATTTTAAATTCTAGCTAATTAGTGTTTCTTCTTCTACTTTCTTAAACCTTGAAAACTTATTAACATCATCATATGTTTTGTTTTGTTGTTCTAATTAGGCCAAACAGTTGAGAAGCTTCTACACACTATTGTTTTTTACTTAGGGTTGATGTTCTTAAGGACCCTACTTACAAAGATGTCATCATCCCCTTACTCTTCTGCTTTGCAATATCATTTCTCGGCGAGAGGTCGTCTTGAGGAACTATATCAACTCCCAACAAAGGCCGAGACCTCATGGCATCTTCAACTTTATCACTCACTTCTTGGTCTACTCAACTCCCTCTTCCATTTTTCACCGTCATCGCCGTGTTTTACTTTACCCGTCATGCTCCAGCATCACCACCACCACCCCTCCCCTCACTCCCACCGCCATTCCCACGTATTCCCACCGTCGACAGCAGTCCACCACCATCACTCCACACTACCACCGCCACCAGCCCACCACCACCCTCACTCCCACCGCCGCCGGCAGCATCCCCACTCCACTGTCATCACTCGACAGCCCACCGCTATTCCCATGTACTCCCACTGCCGCCAGCAGTATACCCACTCCACCATCATCACTCCATGCTACCACCAGCCAGTGGCCGAGCCTAGAAATTTTTTCTATGGGTTTGATTTTTCGGTGCTTGGGGGGTCAAAGTTTTAGCACTCGTTCGGTAAGATAAATAAATTACAATATCACTATAATAAATGTGCATGGTCATCGTTAAGTAAAATATAAAGTCATTTAATTAAAAGGTATTACATATTATAATTTTTCTCTACATATTTTTATGTTTTGAAAATGATTTATAAAATCTAGAATCGTTATTTCAGAAAAGAACTCAGTTTTAATATTAGAAATGTAAGCATTATATATAGCCATCACTCATCTAATTATCTAAAATCTAAGAAATATTCGTCAATCGATTTGGATCGATTGAAGGCTTGAAGCTTGAATACCTCTTTATTTTCCACAATCTTGTCCTTGTTTTGCATCATAATTAGAATAAGATATATTACCTAATGTGTTTTCAGGTTTAAATAGTCTATACATTTAATTTGTGGTAGGTTGTCAAACATAACATACATAATAATATAAACAAACCATAGATAGTCAAACATAACATAATAAATAACTAACTTAACTTTTAATATTTGATTAGATTAATAACCATAAGATCGAGGTTTTCTTAACATGGATATAACCTGACACAATGGTAACAGGGAGGTATTGAAGGGCAAGATCATTCTTTTCTTATTATAAAATACATACAATCGACAATGATAAATAGAGGAGTCCAAAGCTAATTATGGAGAAAATACACAATAATCACAGGAGCATTTCCCTCCTTAATTGTAGCCTAATTGAGGATCCAGAATATTCTAACACCCCCCCTCAAGTTGTGTAGTGGGATCTCCAATACCCAACTTGCTTAATACCGATTCGAATGTTCTTGCCGTAACCGCCTTTGTGAGAATATCAGCTAACTGATCTTCAGATCTCACAAACGGGAGTTCTACAGTACCATCTTCAATTTTTTCTTTTATGAAATGCCTGTCTATTTCAACATGTTTTGTTCGGTCATGTTGGACAGGATTTTCTGAAATTTTAATTGCAGCTTTGTTGTCACACATCAATTGGATCGGAAGCTTTACTGGAAAATTAAGTTCCTTCATCAATTTTTTTACCCAAAGGATCTCTGTGATCCCTTTAACAATACCTCTGAATTCTGATTCTGCACTTGACAAAGATACAACTTTCTGTTTTTTACTTCTCCAAGTGACCAGGTTCCCTCCGACTAAGGTAAAAAACCCTGCAGTAGATCGTCTGTCATTTGGATTTCCACCCCAATCAGCATCGGTGAACGCCTTAACATCTAGGTGCCCATTCTTTTTGAACACTATACCTCTTCCCGGAGTACCCTTAAGATATCGTATTATCCTCATAACTGCTTCCATGTGTTCCGACTGAGGTTGATGCATGAATTGACTTACTACCCCAACAGCATAAGCAATGTCTGGTCTAGTATGGGCTAAGTAAATTAGCTTTCCTACCAGTCTTTGGTACCTCTCACGATCTACTAGCTCATCTTTTTCATCTATCTTTAGCTTGTGATTTACCATCATTGGAGTATCACTTGGTTTGCAGTCCACCATACCTGTTTCTGCCAATAAGTCTAAAATATATTTTCGTTGAGAGATGAAAATTCCTCCTTTAGATCGAAGAACCTCAATCCCAAGAAAATATTTTAGCCCTCCAAGATCCTTCATTTCAAACTCTGTAAAGAGGTTCTTTCGAAGCAAGGTGATTTCTTCCTCATCACTCCCTGTTATGATCATATCATCAACGTATATTATTAGACATGTAATTTTATCACCTCTTTTCTTGAAGAATAGGGTATGGTCAGCGTTACTCTGTTTGTACCCATATTGCTTCATAACCATCGTAAATCTCCCAAACCATGCACGTGGAGATTGTTTAAGCCCATACAACGCCTTCTTAAGTTTGCATACTTCATTTCGTTGAAATTCGCCAGAGAACTCAGGGGGTGCTTCCATGTATACCTCTTCCTTGAGATCTCCATGTAGAAATGCATTCTTGACATCAAATTGATGAAGCGGCCAATCTTTATTTGCTGCTACCGAGAATAACACCCTAATAGTATCAATTTTTGCAACTGGGGAAAAAGTTTCAGAGTAGTCAATGCCATATGTCTGCGTATACCCCTTAGCCACCAACCTTGCTTTATATCGTTCAACGGTTCCATCAGATTTATATTTAATAGAAAAAACCCACCTACAACCAACAGGCTTCTTTCCTGCAGGTAACACACACTTTTCCCACGTGCCATTTTTTATAAGAGCTTCCATTTCTGTATTCATAGCATCTTGCCATTCGACTTTCTTACTTGCCTCTTGAACTGTCTTTGGGATATTCTCAGAGAGGAGGATGGCAGAGAATGCTTTTGCATTATCTGCAACTCCCTCTCTGCCTCCATTCACCGGGTACTTTGAAGTTCGAGATACATGTTCTGGAGAATATCGATTCGGTGGAACGCCTCTATTTATCCTCGGAGGCAGAACACGAGTCGGTGGTTCTTCTGACTGCATTTCTGGACTTGAAATATCATTATGACTTGTAACATCATCAAAATTGGACAAGAAAATATTATTTACCTCTTGTTGGACATTGTCCGAAGTAGATTCATTGGTTGTGTGTACTGGTTCGTCAGCCCCTTCTATGTTGGTTGGGAGGGACTCGGTGGCGCCATCTACAGGCTCTGTTAGAACAGTTTCAGAACAACTTAGAGTGTTTAACCAATCTAGAGATTCCCTAAGTTTCTCCCCCTGAACGCTAGATTGGTTGTTGAAATAAAATTCAGATTCGGAGAAGTCATAATCCATAGTGACATGAATACGACGTGTGATAGGATTATAACAACGATACCCCTTTTGATGAGTAGCATATCCTACAAACACACATTTTTCTGCGCATGGGTCAAATTTGTTCCTATTGTTCTTAGGAATGTGAACAAATACTATGCATCCAAAAACACGTGGTGGTAGGGTTAGAATAGAAGGGATAGTGACTTGACTTCCTAGAGTTTGTAAAGGGGTTTTATGTTCCAAAATTTGTGTAGGTAGACGATTAAGTAGATAAACGGATGTAGCTATTGCTTCTGGCCAAAAAGACTGAGGAACTTGAGATTCGATCATCATAGCACGACTTTTCTCAAGTAGAATTCGATTTTTCCGTTCAACGACACCATTTTGTTGTGGTGTGTTAGGACATGTAGTTTGATGAATAAGGCCATTTTTTTCACAAAAACTTTGCATAGACTGATTTATAAATTCTCCACCATTATCAGAGCGAAGAATCTGTATTTTTTTCTTAAACTGGGTTTGAACCATTTCATAAAATGCAAAGAATTTTTTAGGAACCTCTGATTTATGTTTCAGAAAGTATATCCAAGTCATTCGAGAACAATCATCAACAAATAGCACAAAATATTGAAATCGACTATTATTAGAGTTTGGAGCAGGACCCCAAACATCAGAATGTATCAATGAAAAAACCGACTTAACTCTAGTGTTACTTTGATCAAAAGGCACTCTATGATTTTTAGCAAGAACACAAGTTTCACACTTCATATCATGAGTGGATTTATTCAAAAAAAGACTCGGAAATAACAACTTAAGATACCCAAATGAAGGATGACCAAGACGACGATGCCATAACCAAAGTTGTCTATCAACTGTTCCGTGAGCAAGCATGGCATGTCCCTGGTGAGTCACCTCGTCAACATAGTAGAGACCTCCTTGCTCAGTACCACGCCCAATTATCTCCTTCGTAAGAATGTCCTGCAAAATGCAAAATGTTGGATACATTAGCACCACACAATTCAATTCTTTTGTAACATGGCTAATAGACAACAATTTTGAGGATAATGCAGGAATGTAGAGACAATTTTTCAGCTTCATTTTCTTAGAGAATTCAATTGAACCCCCTCCTTTGATCTCAACCCGTTCTCCACTAGCAGTTTCGATATAAGTTTTAGATGAGGATGACATATCTAAAAAATCTTTATAATCATACGTCATAGTGTCTGTAGCCCCGCAATCAAAAATCCATTCACTTAATTTTTTTGGATTAGAATTTGATGTATAACGAGCTCGACAGACTTTAGGTTCCAAATTAATGTTGCTAGGGGTATCCTTTTGGTCATTGTCAAAACAACAGGGTTTAAAGTATTTAGGGTTGAGAATGGAAGGACTTGGGGTGTAATTTCCACCAAGCCCTTTACCTGTTGCGTTTATTCCAGCAGCCACACCACCAAAACCAATTGCTTCATCCTGCCTTTTTGATGTCGCCGGTTCAACTTCGGCGTCTTGATTTCCGATGGCAGCCGCCCCTTTGCCTCGCGATTCTGTCTTTTCCCTGTGATTGTCTTCCCACCATTCGGGATAACCAACAAGTTTAAAGCACGTCTCCTTTGTATGCCTCTTCATCTTGCAGTGGCTACAATACAATTTTGCTTTATCTTCTTTTTCTTTATTCCGCTGCGATTCTGACCGGTTTTTCGGTTTTGCGGTTGATTCCCTTGCTGCCAGTCCAAGGCCGATTTCAGATGACCTGTCAATTTCAGAATTTACAGGTTTTAAAATGTTGATTCTTGCTATCTCTCGTCGTACCATAGCGTATGCGGCTTCAACCGTAGGGAGTGGGTCTCGTTTCAAGATGTCCCGCTTAATTGGTTCCAACTTGTCATCGATAGCTATCAATAGTTGGTAGAGTCTTTGTTCTTGAATTTTGTTGTTGTAGATCTGAATATCTTCAGGGTGTTTCATTGGGTTCGGCTCTCTTCTGTCAATGGTCATCCAAATTTTTTTCAGTTTGTTCCAACATTCTTCTAATGTATCTCCTCCTTGCCTCAAAGAGTTGGCCCTTTTGTGAAGATCAAAGACTTGCAATGAATCTGCCTCAGAGCCATATGTAACTGCAAGGCCATCCCAAAGGGCCTTTGCAGTCGGATATTGCGAAACATTATTTACCAAACTAGCATCGATGTTTTGGATCAGCCATGTGAACACACACTGATCATCTTGTTCCCATCGTGCGTACGTCTGATCTGTTTTTAGAGGTGGTGACGGTTCCCCAGTAATGTGAGAGCCTCTCCCTCTGCCTCCAATAGCCTTTTTCATCAGGGCTGCCCATAGGGCATAGTTGTCTCCTTCTAGTTTGATTCCAAGAGATAGATTCTCGGAATTGGTTGTTATTGGCTGTGCTCCAAGACCATTTCTTAGAAGCGCAGCGATTTGTAGTGTTAATTCATCAGGGATGTTGGTTGCAATAGTAGTGTTGTCTGACATGTTGATGAATTTCTAGGTTCAAAGGATTATACCTTAAGCTCTGATACCATGACACAATGGTAACAGGGAGGTATTGAAGGGCAAGATCATTCTTTTCTTATTATAAAATACATACAATCGACAATGATAAATAGAGGAGTCCAAAGCTAATTATGGAGAAAATACACAATAATCACAGGAGCATTTCCCTCCTTAATTGTAGCCTAATTGAGGATCCAGAATATTCTAACATAACCTTCTTTCGATCGAGAATTACTAGGATGGCATGCATACACATCCATCCGTATGCTATATATATCATATGCTAACTATGATGTTCGCTATGCTAGGTACTTAGGTAGGGTAAAAACGTAGAAAGCGTGGAGGCCGGGTGGTGGGCTGGTGGCGGTGTGGAGTGATGGTGGTGGAGTGCTGTTGGCGGTGGGAGTACGTGGGAATGGCGGTGGGA
Organism: Bidens hawaiensis; assembly: GCF_021521415.1. Classification (NCBI taxonomy): domain Eukaryota; kingdom Viridiplantae; phylum Streptophyta; class Magnoliopsida; order Asterales; family Asteraceae; genus Bidens; species Bidens hawaiensis. Next base: position 135,486 of record NW_027496788.1, read on the forward strand.
GTGAGGGGTGGTGGTGGTGATGCTGGAGCATCATGGGTAAAGTAAAACACAGCGTTGACGGTGAAAATGGAAGAGAGAACTGAGTAAGCCGAAAAGTGAGCGATAAAGTTGAAGATGCCATGAAGTCTCGACCTTTGTTAGGAGTTGATATAGTTCCTCATGAGAAATGATATTGCAAAACAGAAGAGCGACGGGATGATGACATCTTTGTAAGTTGGGTCGTTAAGGACATCAACGCCAAGTAAAAAGCAATAGAGTGTGTAGATAGTTAACAACCGATGCATTTACAACTTTAGACAGACATTGAGCGGACGCTCTCTTGTCACGACTCACGTGTCCAATTTTAAATACTATTAATTCATCTCAATATTTGCATAGTCACATTATATTATATTATATTATTAAGTAAAAAAAGATAATATCTATATATCCCATGATCACCAGCTAATAGTTGTTTGTTTAAATTCTCAATCTTACTTTGATTTTTGATCGCATTTGTTTGTCTAAGATAACGAAACCTCAGGTCTAGTAGCGTTTAACAAATAGAAATAAATAAATAAATATAAATAATAATATAAATAAATAAATGCATATGTATCTACTAATTAATGGTCCCCTTTATAATAAGTTTTCATGTGAAGATCATGTACCATTGTGTAGCAACCGTTCGTGTAAATAAAATAAATAAACATTTTTATTTCACTAACAACTAAAAGGAAATTGAAAGCTTTAAAATACAATATGGGGTTACAACTGAAATGAATAGCAAATACATAAATGAAAAACCGATTCCGGCTGAGGATCGTGTTAGACACTAGGTCCTTAAAACAAAATTCCGAGTCTCCTGAGAGAACTCGTTTGTTTCTCAAGATACAACAGCCTAAGCAGTTGCTATTGCCGGAGTTGACCGAAAACCTGAAATATTATCTCGAAAGAAAAGAAAAACAGAAATGTAGAAGGGCATATTTAGAGAACCTTTTGTTGTGTGATTTCAATTGTTGTTGTGTGTTTTAATACTAGAGCTAAGATGAAACAACTTTAGCAAACAATTATATTTTAAATCAAAACTAAAAAAAATTCATTTTTAATATTATGATTAGAAACTGTCATATTATTCAGTTCAGTCAACACATTTGAACTAGAAACATTTAACTAGTAAGAGTTCTTGGAAATAATAAGAGGGGAAAGATATTCAACATAAGCCATATTTATATTTACCTCTCCTCCTATGTGTGACAACATCCCACTTACATTATTTCCTTTAAACAAGTTCAAGATACACACTTTGAGCATCCATATCATATTTATCTATGCTCTAATTTGGATGCGTTTTGGTTTATTGTAAAGTCATTACAACAAGGAACAAAACCCACTAAATAGCATTTAAGTTAGTCATGAATTAACTTAAATGCAGTCATCCAAATTTGAGAAAAAGACATAACATTTTTATGTTTGTGTAAATTATTTAACGTTTATAATGAAGACTTCTGTTGATGATTGCAGGAGGAGAAGATGGTTTCATTGTTAATTCAGTATTTGCTACGAGGCTTCGTGTAAAAGATTGTTCATTTATTGGTGCTTTTGTCATGAATCATGATTGATATGGCTCGTATTTGTGGGCTTGTTGATGCTTATGTGGTTGGTAATTTGGATATTATGATACTGTTACAACTACTGTTAAAACAACAACAACATTAAAAGTACTGTTCTTCCTTAGTTGGTAAATATTATAGTTTTAACTATATAATATAACTGGAAAGAATGATATGTAAGCCAATCCAGTTAAGATCAGATTACGCCACTCAAGTCGGGTTGGTATGTGGCCTAGCTTGTATTGAAAACAGTCAAACAAGCATACAAACATCTATATAACTGTGCTGCATCATTCTATTAGTGATTCTTGAAACTTATTTCTTTTTCCTCGTCTCTAGTTGTATATTTTAAATAAATATACTCACTTATATAATGTTCAATAGTTTAAATAGATATGGTAAAAACATATTAGTGTAGTATGCATTTTGGTTTCTTCAACTTCTGTAGCTATAGATGTTCCTTGACTCTGAATGCCAGTGGCTAGTGACATTTCCACTTACACATACACATATTATGTATTTCCTGTTTTAGTTTGGAATAAAATTTGATATTTTGTTAGACGTTATGTGATTGCAAGCCAGCATCAATAGTGATGCTTCAGTCTGTTTTGGTTTGGAACACCATGCAATTGCTAATTTGATCTACTTGATATCCACAAATTAATGGGTGAGTTTACTTAAAAGAGCTTAAATATATTTGATTATTTGGAATCTTTTTTGAAGTTTTAATACACGTTTTCGCCAGCGATTAATCAATCAAAGCCTTGTACTCTCAAAACATAAGGGTACATGCTTTTTTTAGATTCTTTTTATGGTTGTAATAAAAATCACATCTTAACTGAAGCTGTATTAGTACAAATACAACATAATTTGAAAAAATGATAATAGCCTAATTTCTAGTAGTGATGCCATTAAAAATGTGTGCCTAAGTAAATTTAGCACACATAAAATGAGATTAAAAATCTAAATTTATGTAACACAAATTTTAAATGCCACTATAAATGTTGCCAAGAACATATGGCATTTGCAATTTAAACTCTCCATCTCTATCTCGGTTCCCTTGCACCTAGTCCAACCACCGGCGCACGCCACCTCCCACCCGACCACCACCTTTGACGTGCCACACCTCAACTTGAGCCCCATCCTCTTCTAGGCCTCACCCTGAGTCGAACCCAGGGCTTGCTCTATGAATATGGAGGACTAAATCGAAATAATATTTTGGGGCCTTTTTATAACAATTGTTAAGAAAAAAAATGCTTACTACAAAACTCATAACTGATATTTTAGTAACAACCAAGCTTACAATCACACTAATACATTACTTTAAATTTACATTACCCATTATAATATATTTATATATAATGTTTTTTTGAATTTGGGGGCATCAATTATGTGTGGACCTAAAGCCCTAACTTGTTTTCGCTGACCCACAAGCCGGCTCTGATCGAACCTACCACACACTGCCACACATCCACTTTGCAACTTGCAAGCTTGAGCAAGATTCAAGGAGTTTCAAGTATCTAGCTCAAGGATCCCTCTCTCTCTCTAAACCATCCTAAGTCCTAACTACTAAGCATTTAATGTTCCTAGCCTTGTTTTTATAAAATTCACAACTGTTTAAGCTCTGAAGTTCACCCAAATAGTTATGGATTGTCTAAACTTGATAAAAAAAATTATGACACTAACATATTAATAAACTTATTTCATTCATAAAATGCTTGTTAATAACTTTCAAAATGGTTAAGCTTTAGACGTATTGGACATATTAAACCTAATTGTGTGTTAACATGAGTAGAATGTAGCCTTAGATGGTTCTTCGAACCATATACACACTATAATCATTAACTATGGAGTTAGTGAATTGACCCCCCGCTCAAGGTCAGTCACACTAACCGCATGTTCTGTATGGTCATCTGGGCGCGTATAAGCTAACATTGTAACCGTGATGACACGGAGTTAGGAAGGGTCATTCATATATGTTTAGGCTTGGTTATAGGCTTATGTGTCATCATATTAATTTGTATTCTTAGCTAGTCGAAGGATGATCAATGCTACTTGTTTAGGTTATCGTATTTGTCATCAAAGTTTTCATTTGATAAGGAGTTTCACATCATGAACGTAAATTCATTACAATGTTTTCATTGAGAAAACACTTTCATAAGCATGACTAAAAAGTTCCCAGCAACTTGATTTCAAAAGGGAAACAGATTTACATTTTGACTATGAAGTCACCACAACGGCTTTCAAGAGAAAACGATTTCATAACATGCATGAACGTAAAATAACATTGTTTTCATCGGGTAAACGTTTTCATGAACATAAATCCACAATAAGATTTTGTAGGGAAAATGCTTTCTTAACACAATATTGGGACCAGGATTCTTGATCCTTGTGGATAAGCTATTCTTGGCGACTGTTTCCAGGAATAAAGATCCTTTAAGGATAAAGAATCCTCAACAGCTGAAGCCTTGGTCAACGCATTAAAGATTGTAGATGTTGGAAGGAGTTACAACTCGTTTATACAAGTCATAACCGCTCCAATATTCTCGCAGGGACAATAAATGTTCTTTATGGCTAGTTATTATTTAATTATTCTTTTTATAAGTATATATATGAGCTGATTATATCACATAACACACACAACACATAGCATACAGAGCATCATACTAGCAAACACTTTGTACTCACGATCAACTCATATTCTCACCTATTGTAATCTTTTCAAGTTCAATATAATCGGTATTGATAGTTTTCAATACCCGAGATTTTTATGCAGGCGGGATACTAGTTACCAAGAGCTTTTCCTCTTATAAATCTCGGTGTTCATCTTTTGATATAGTCTCTTTGATCATATTTGTCATACAAGCATCAATCTTCACATACGAATTTGGTTACTTGATCCTTAGATTGATTTTTGACCAAAATAGTTTGGCGCCCACCGTGGGGCCTTGGTGCTTTAATCCCAAAAAATTCTTACCTTTATTCAATCCCTACACTCAAAGTTATCACTCAATGGCCTTTCAAGGAAAAGCTGTTTCTACAACCGCTGCATCAAGTGTTACGGCTCAAGTATCTTTGCCACAACTACCTGTCTCTACGAAGCCACAAAAGCCCATAACTGTTATTCAGAAGAAGGAGACTGCCGTTTTCTCCGGATCAAAATCCACTACTGTTTCCCAAACAGTGACTGCTAACAATGATGTTTCTGTGTTTATGTGCACAAATGAAAAACTATATGGAGCAGCAGAACAAGACCAACCAAAGGATCGTTCATGAGATTGAGGAAATCAAGAGAACTAGGAAGACTACTGAAGACGCAAGTCCCATCATCCCGAAAATACTTGACTTCAGCACTCCATATTTTCCTGGTTAAAGGTGCCCAGCATCCTCTTATCCTCAACAGGGATCCTCAGATTTCTTCCAGAAAGGATACTCTACCCAGTATTCGCAAGGATCATCTATCCTTCAACAAGGATCCTCAAGTCAACACTTAAGATCCTCCAGCCACCATTCGCAAGGATCCTCCGCCTTCCAATCTGGACCCTTAGATTTTCGTCAAGGACCTTCTACTCACCAGCCTCAAGGATCCTCTGTCTATCAACCAGGATCCTTGGGTTTCCAGACAGAATCCATCGTCCATCAGCATGCAGAATCCTACTATCTTTACGGGAAAGAACCTTTGAAGGAACTATGATCAAGGCCACTTGAGGTCCATGAAGGGGACTTCATACCTATGCAAACCACTGCTCCTGCTGGACCAACTCTTGATGCTGAAATAATGTACCCCGGACACAACTATGGAGGAGATCTTTTGATCACACAAGAGGTAACACTTACAATAATTTATCTTTTTGTACTAATCATGGTGGTATGCAGGTTACATGAATCAATCAGAGTATAGCTCGTGAGTTACAGAAGCTCAATGATATGATATCCAGTGTACCATGAGTCATCAAACCTATCCTCGAGTTATCAGCAGGAAGCCATAACATATCCAGATTCGCTCCACCAATTTGTGATGCTGAGATACCAAAGCGCTTCACCGCCCCTAGTATGAAGTTATATGATGGATCCACTGATCCTGAGAAACATGTAGCCTTATACCGGGAGATGATGGAAATCAACCCAATCCCAGAAATGCTGAAAGAGGCATGCTTATGCAAAGGCTTCGAATCAACACTCACTGGATCTGCTCTCAAATGGCTTCTAAGTCTTCCTCCTTATTCAATTACTTCTTTCTCTCATTTAATCAATTTGTTTAATAGTCAATTTTCATGCAGTAGATCCTTTGAAAAATTAACTAGTGATTTATATAAATTTGTCCAACCTCGTGGGGAACCCCTTAGACAGTTCCTTACTAGGTTTGGAAGAGAGGCCTTGGAAATTCCAAATCTGGATGTCCAACAGCTGTTGAGGTGACGGGCGACCCGTAGGAAAGCAACTAAGTGATGTAAAAGATATAATTATGCTTACGTGATTAAGTTAATTCCGTGGAATTAGTTGACTACGGTTGCTCGTGTGTTTGCAGGTTTGAGGAGCTAGAGAGCGGCATTACGAGAACACGGGCGAAAATGGTGAAGAAAACGGAGCTGGAACGAAAGAGATACGAAGAAAACAAGAAGCTGGAAATGAGCCCCACCATTAAGCAAACTTTCTAGTTTACACCGTGCCGTGGAGAAGAAGTGACACTGTGGGGAGGACCGTGGCCCACGGTCCACACCGTGGCCCACGGTCGTGCTTGGATGGCTATTTGACCTTGGTCAACCGTGGACCATGGTCCACACCGTGGCCCACGGTCTGGGACGGAGACACAATTGCATGTCTTTTAATAGGCCGTTTTGGAGTGACTTTTGAGATACTCTTTCACTTGGGACGGCTTGGAGGCGATTTTTGAAGACAAGAATCATATTTTGGGTGTTTGTACTCCTTTGTTTATGTTTGGGATTGCTAATAACAAGATACTTGATGCAAGAATGATCTCTCGAGCCATGAGTGGCTAGTTCCCTCGGTATTTCTCTCGGGATGTAAGGTTATTTGCAAAACACTTTTGTTTATTGTTCTTGAACTTGGATTGATTATCTGAATGTCAATGTTAGTATAATCATGTGTTTGTGTAATTGTTTGTAGCTTGTCTATATTTTTTCTATCTAGTTTTAGCCATATGTTCTTGGTGTCGTTGGCAATCGAGATTTAGTGGGTAGAACTAGGAAGAATAGTATTGATTGATTGTTAACAACCTCGCATTCTAGGAATTCGAGTACTTAGTTCTTGACTAATCACAAACAATTGCATGTGCACAAAACCGAGATATTACGGTTTATCCATCGAACGTTAACAAGAGTGTTGAGCAATAACCCGAACCCCGAGAGGAATGCTTGTTTAGTTATTCGTTTACAACTTTTGTTTAGTCTACTTTAGTTTATAAAATCAAATCAAAACCAACTTGGAAATTACTTTTTCGTCATTTACATTTATATTTGTTTAATCGTTAAGCTACTTATTAACACGTTTTTCACAAACTCCTTATATTCGATACCCATTTACCGCTATCTATTTAGTAGTATTTGGTTTAAGTTTGAGTGAGCCTTCGACCTCACGTCAAATTTTGGCGCAACACTTGAAATCACAATTGCTTTCATGAGGCATTCAAAATGGGATTACAAAATGACTCTCCATTTTACCAAGATCTTGTTATGACTCCTTGCAGGAACTTAGATGAAGTCCGAAAAAGAGCTTTAAGATTCATCAGGTTAGAGGAGGATCAAAGAATCAAAGATCAACTGAATACTCCGGCAAAGAGGGAAACTCAAGACAAGAAACAAGGATCCTACTTAAAGAATAATGACTCCAAACCATACTCCAAACCAAATGGCCAGAAGATCAACGCTGTGGAAGATGAAAAGGATGATGAAGATTGCCCAAGGATATCTGATTACTGCCTCTCTGTAGATATGGGAGGAGTAATGATTGCTGTTAGGAGCTTGGGTAACAAAGCGAGATGGCCGAGGAAGAATGAGAAGGCGCCTCCTCCCAAAGACAAATCCAAATGGTGCACTTTCCACGAAGAATTCGGCCACATGACACAAGATTGTATCACCTTGAGAAGGGAGATTAGCTACCTCCTCAGCAAAGGCTACCTTAAGGAGCTGTTCGGAAGAAAGAAGTCAAGGACCCAGGATCCTGAGCTAGTCCCAGAAAAGGATGCTCCACCTCCTCCGGGCGCTCAAGTTATCAATGTAATCTTTGGAGGTTCTGACATATGCGGGACTTCGTATTCTGCTGCGAAAAAACATGCCAAAAAAAGCAAATTGGAGAATGGTGAAAGGCCGATCAGGACTTCTACAACGGTCGAGCAAAAAGTCATCTCTTTTGATGAGGATGGTCGGGTCACCGTCCAGGATCCTTATCACGACGGTTTAGTCATTACTCTGTTTATTTCTGTAACGATTCCGACGAAACCAGGTATACCCTAACCGGTAGACTGTAGTTACGTCATATTTAATGTCGGGTACATGAATTACCATAGTAATCATACGAGAATACATGGTTCATTGTATTGATTGTACGTGAATATATAATTCACCGTATTGAATATGCGATCAATCGATCGATAGTTATTGAAACCCGAATGAATCGAGGGTTCAATTATAGACGAGATATATGATATTTAGTGATGTTACGAAGTATTAAAGCTTCGGGATAAGTGGATTAAAGCACAGAAAAAGGATTTCGATTTAATAGTACGTCGGTACGTTAAACGAAACCTTTAATACCAAACCGAGCAAGAGACGATCGATCAAGCCGAAAAAGATGCGTAATAATTAGTAATATGACGTTTTAAGTTAATAAATGTCATGATTTAAGTTTTTAAAGTTTTTAAATCGGTTTTATATAAATTTCATTTTTAAGCCGAAAAACGACCGTTTTAACCCCGTTTTAAGCCGAATTAAACGTTTAACCAAAAAACGAACTGAACCAGATTATCCAAAACATTATCCGGATTACGAGAATCCAAATGAGTGGCCAAGAATGAAGAGGTGGGTCCCACCCCACCCCCACATAATTCCGATCGGCCTCAATGGGGCTAACCCCATTTCATTTTTCTTTTTTTCATCCAACAATCCAACAATCCTTCAAACCTCTCAACCTCATGATCAAAAACCCGAGCTTTTGGAGCAAGAAAACAAGGTAAAGAATCGAGTTAATCACGTTTCCATCTTCGTTTCTTGAGTTTAATTGCAAGAAAATGAGGTTTCAAAGATGAAAACCGATTCTTGCTTGATCAAGTGATGTATACGGGTTATACAAGGGATCTTGGTCCAAGAAAGGAGTTAAACGAATCAAAAACGAATTTTTACGGTTAAATCTTTGTTTTTGGAATCATAACCGAAACCATGAAATAAATGGCTTGATCGTGAGTGTAACTTGCTTGGTATTGTGGTATGTTGTTTGTAGGCTCTGTATTTAGTGGTAGATAAGGCGGAAAGACGAGTTTGTAGCTTGTAGTGGCGGAAAACGAAAGGTATATTCGGTTATGTTCGGTTTTGGGAAATTTGGACAGATTGTTGATGCTTTAGAGTTAGGTCATGAAACTTTACAGAGGTGTTAAACACATGAAAATATGAGTTCTGTGAATTTTTGGTAATTTTTGGATAAAGGATGAATATTTGGTGAATTTAATGCTCGGTTTTGGCCAAAAATGGTGAAAAATAGTTAACTATTATGAAAAATTTTGGAAAATTTCAGATAAGCTTTTTATATCATGTATATGTCACACACAAAATTTGAGGTCAGTTGGAGAAGTCTAAGTAGGCTTTTCGGTTAAACGAGTTCTAGGGTGTTTTAGCTCGGTTTTAGTAAAAATGACATGTAAAAGAAGATTTTGGTTCTGGAAAAATTACAGGGGACTATGTGGATGGCAGGTGACATCCAGGAAAAATTTGGGATTTTTCTAAGATCGTTTGGTATTTACGACATATTTAGTGTTTAAATGGTGTTTAAAAATAGATAAATAAATTTTAAATATAAGAATTAATTCTGGAAGTATTTTTATAAAATTCCCCACTGTTAAAAAGTGATTTGTGCAAAATTTCAAGATCCGAGAGTAAACGGATAAGTATTTGTGCTAATTATCAAACTTTTAAAGTTAAAACGCGTAAACCGGTGAAGTTCGCTTAAGCGAGCTGACTGGTGTATAAAAACCCTAAAAATGAACGATTTTCATATAAATGAGTTAAACAAGTAAAAATAAATCATCAGAAAGTAATTCGGATGATTTGAGTAATTTTAACCTATTTTAACAGTTTCCGGTACGCCAAAGACGGAAACGGGTCCCGCGGCCAAACGGGACGTCTAAACCGAGCTATAATTTCACCACTTTAATTAAGTTATCAGTCAACAACTATTTTCGGGTCGTGTGCGACCAAACTCATTTTGAAACATAAAATTGGATAGCCGTGCTGGGCACGCAAAACGGGGAAAACGAATTAATAGAAAATTTGACTGTTGAACTCTAAACGACATCACAATCTGAGTCCGGAGAAGTATTTCGGGTACAGTACTGGGTTAACAGTGTCCCCAGATGTACCAGTTGATACGGTTAAAAGATTATATAAACAATAAGTGTATAATAACGATCTTAGGGATCATATCACAGATTGGACGCGTTAATTGATAATGATTGTTGTTACCTGCTTGCATGTGCTAAGGTGAGTTTCACGAGCCCCTTTATACTGAACTGTTTTAAATATTTTCCCGGGGCGGAAAGCATGTTTCTATCAAAATGTTTAAGTACATGCTGATCGCATGGAAATGAACGTATTTATATAATATTTATTGTACGGGAATCGTACGGTAATGTATTAAGATGGTAATTGTCTGAGTTGTTAACATTGTAAGGCCCGAAACAGTGTTCTGGGTTAACAGTGTCCCCAGAGGTTATTAAATGGGTTTCTGGGTTAACAGTGTCCCCAGAGGGTATTAAATGTGTTTCTGGGTTAACAGTGTCCCCAGAGGTTATTAGATGTGTTTCTGGGTTAACAGTGTCCCCAGAGGTTATTAAATGTGTTTCTGGGTTAACAGTGTCCCCAGAGGTTATTGGATGTGTTTCTGGGTTAACAGTGTCCCCGGAGTGAGTACAGTACTGGGTTAACAGTGTCCCCAGATAATATTATATTATGATATGGATTTATCATGGTTTACTAAAATTGTGAAACTCACCAACTATTCGTAGTTGACCCGTTTTCTCACATGCTTTTCAGGTACAATTTAGATGAAGTGATTGCTTACGTGCTAAGTGCTTGATGTGTGTAAGATTTGTGTGCGGGATGTTAGGATATATTATAACAGATAGAATTATGAATCGTATTGTATGATGTGTGTATCACCTAGACGGTAATGAAAGATGAGATAATGAAATTTTGAAGTATATTAATGCATTCAGTTTTCTTTATAAACAATGTGGTTGATATCAGAGGTGTCTGTCGCATCCCGTTTACGTTTCCGCTGCGGTTGCGGGGTGTTACAATTTCTAACCATTATGTTCGCAGGATCGTCATTGATGGCGGGACTTCAGTCAACATTATACAATTAGAAATGCTCAGGAAAATGAATATTCCAGAATCAGAAATCGTCCCAATATCCTCAGTTCTTGTTGGATTCAGTGGAGAAACAAAGAATACATTGGGTGACATCAAACTCCCCATATATATAGAAGGAGTAAATTCTATTCAAAAATTTTGTGTTACTGATACCTTGTCTTGTTGCAATGTTATTCTTGGCAGGCCTTGGATACACGAAATGCAAGCAGTTCCCTCTACTTACCACCAATGTGTGAAGCTACCTACCCCATGGGGAATAGTGAAGATAGAAAGCGACCAGCAAGACGATAAAGATTTCTATACCTCTTCCATGAAGTCTACAAAAAAGCTAAGGGAAGCATAGCAATTACAAAAAGCAAGAAGAAACGTCACGGAGACTAGGGAACAAGATTCTAAGAAAGTGGTCTTGCACCCAGAGGATCCTGACAGCAAAGTATTAATCGGAGTTGAGATACAAGAATCCATCGAGAAGGATCTAGTATTCTTCTTACAACGAAGGTAACCAACATCCAATTTACTATGTAAGTACAAGTCTACTTGATGTAGAATCCAGGTATTCTCACCTAGAAAATCTTATTCTCGCTCTAATTATGGCTTCAACTAAGTTAAGACATTATTTTGAAACTCATACTATCATCGTAAAAACTAATTATCCTATTAAGAATGTCCTTAGAAACCAGAAATGTCAGGTAGAATGGCTAAGTAGGCTGTAAAACTGAGTGCTTATGATATTCAATATGAGCCTGGAAATGCAATCAAGTCACAGGCCCTAGCAGACTTTGTGGCTGATTTCAGTAGTGAAATAGAGGAACAAGCTATCTTGAAGTTCAACAGCTTGAAGAAACCAAGGATCCTTGGACACTCTTCACTGATGGAGCCTCAAACGTTAAAGGAACAGGATTGGGAATACTACTAAAATCGCCACAGGGGGGCATACTACCCCACTCAATAGCTTGTGAGTTCCATGCCACTAATAATGAAGCAGAATACGAGGCACTCATTGCAGGTATACAACTAGCCAAAGGTATGAGAATCAAGTATCTTCAAATTTTTGTAGATTCGTTATTAATTGCTAATCATTTTAATGGCTCATATGCAGTCAAAGGTGAAAAGTTAGTTAAATTTAGATATAATTAAGGATCTTGCAGGATCCTTCGATTATTTCAATATTACACAGGTACCGAAAGAAGAAAATGTCGGGGCTGATGCCTTAGCAAACCTAGCTTCAACTTTGAAGCTCCCTGAGAATACAAAAATTCCCATTATTCATGTCTTATCTCCGGCAATCAAGGAATACAAGGCATTGGAAGTAGAAGGGAAGATGCTCATAGATCCTGAGGATCATCCTCGGGATCGTTCATCTTGGATCCTTCCAATAATGGAGTACATCCAAAAGGGAAAAATCCTGGAAGGCGAAAACCCCAGGACTTTCAAAGCCAAGGTATCACAATATACTATTATATAAGATATGCTATACAAGAAATCCCTTGCAGGTCCATACTTAAAATGCATAGAAGAATCCAAAATCCAGTAAGTACTAAAGGATTTCCATGAAGTAGATTGTGGCAATCATACAGGGGGGCAGAGCATTATTCTCCAGGATCCTAAGGACTACATATTTTTGGCCTACTATGAAGAAAGATGCTATGGAATACTCAAGGAAGTGCGATGCTTGTCAGAGCCATGGCAACATCCTACATCAGCCGGCAGAACCCTTATACCCCATTGTCTCCTCATGGCCATTTATGAAATGGGGAATGGACATAGTGGGCAAACTCCCTACAGCTCCAGGGGGAAAAGTCTTTATGTTAGCTATGACGGATTATTTCTCTAAATAGATTGAAGCTAAGGCATTTCCTCAAGTCAGGGAAAAGGAAGTTATATCCTTTATTAAGTGTAATATTATTACTAGATTTGGTATCCCTTTTGAAATTATTTGTGATAATGGTTCCCAATTTATTGGGAAAAGAACTACTAAAATTTTGTGACAGCTGGGTGACGTGTGCAAATATATATATAAAATTTGGATAAAAGTTTCACACAAATCGGGTTTTAAAAATGGTTTTCACCAACAACCAAACCACACACGAAAGACAAGTGTACCTATCGTTTGTAGCAAAGTATCAGTAAGAACCGAGTGTCAATCCATGGACACGGTTAACTTTTGATACTAAATCTTTGTAATTAATTTAACCAAACAAACAATCCAAATAATTTTTTTCAAGTAACTAAACTAGCATACACCAATGACAAAGCAAATAAAATACAACTAATAATCAATCCAAACAAGGCTACTTAGACTATGCATCCACTCAAACTTAGTGACAAAATAGCAATGATAATGACAAACATCATGTATTAAGCACCAACATCAAATTCCAATCAAGGCAACCTAATACTAGCAATAAAACAACATGATGGGTTTTCAACAAGTTAATAACCATAGATTAGTAAGTTTGTCAAAGCTACCTAATCTCATAATCAAAGGAAAGCTAGAATGAAAACAACAAACTAACCACCTAAAATCATGTAAAATAGACAAGTTCAAGAATACTAGGTAAACACATGAAACTTTTAATTAGCAAACTATGAACCAAGAATTATGGCCTTAATCCCTAGCAAATATTAACTAACTCAAAGAATCATATTATCACCATACAATTTTCCAATATCAAGTGATAGGTTTCATGCTTGTTAAAATTCATAACCAAGTTAATTTTCACTAGTCATTCCTAACTTAATGATATAAACAAAGTATGCATACACAAACTAAGTTCATAAACAAATGTTCAACACATAGTTTTTCAACATATTATGGTTAAACATCTATCAAACTAACAAGACTAGGAATTGAAACAAGCATTCAACCATCAAACTCTATTCAGAACATGTCATAAACTTGAAGAACACCAACTTGTCAAAATCATGCATAGATAAAATACCACATAAGTTGAAGTTTTAACATAATCTAAGTAGTAAAAGTATTAGCCCATAAGGCTTGATACAACAAACAAAATCAAAGTAGTCTTACAAAGCATTGTTAGGAACAAGAAATTGCAAACTAAGATGAATGATGAATGCTACTTGCAAGGATGATCATACAAGATGGAAGCCTTGAATTCTCTCTAGCAAACACACAATAATTTTTCAGCAATTTAGAGAATTCCCCTAAGGCTCCACACCTGAAATGGGGGTAGTGGAGGTGTATTTAAGCTTTCTGGACGTCTGGCACGGGCTCGTGCAAGGGCATGCACGGTCGTGCATATAAGTGGAAAGTCAACACCCTGCTTTAGCCTGACCAAAAGGTCGGATTTCTCTGTTCTGGCACGGTCATCGGCACGGGCCCACACGGCCGTGCAGGTCATGCACGGACATCCGCACGACCATGCACGGTCGTGCACTTTTGAATTCTTGTGGCACTGGCTCTGGCACGGGCAAGCATGGTCGTGCAGGTCTGGCAGACTGCTTATTTTGTCCCCGAAACGCCCTCTTTTCATGTTTTCTTTGTCGGGCGGGCGCCCGGACCTGCAAATTCACAAATAACTCTAATAAGTACCAAAACCAATGAATTTGCATGGAGTTTAACACAAATATGAGGATAATTCAATGCAATAAGATGTACACTTTGGGTTACATCACTGGGGAATTAAGATGATCACTTCAACGCCAGTCCATCCACAAGCAAATGGCCAAGCAGAATCAAGCAACAAAATCATCATCAACAACTTGAAGAAGAAGCTTGGAATAAAGAAAGGTAAACGGGCTGAGGAACTACCCTACGTGCTTTGGGCATATAGGACAACTCCAAAGAATGCCACAGGAAAAACACCGTTCTCATTAGTCTTTGGAGCTGAAGTAGTGATCCCCACCGAAATAGTGTATCCAACAGCTAGAACAAGCATCCGTGATCCTCAGATAAATGAAGAAAGTCTTGCTCAAGATTTGGATACTGTGGAAGAACTCGGAGATCAAGCAAGGTTCAAGATGGCCGCCTACCAACAAAAAATGGCCGGTGCATACAACAAAAATATCAGAATCAGAAGATTTGAAGTTGGGGATTTAGTTCTTCGAAAGGCGTTCCAAAATACAACTAATCCCGCCGACGGAAAGTTAGCACCTAAATGGGAAAGTACTTATTTAATTGAAGCCAAAGCTGGAAAGGGGGCATATCGTTTGATGAATATGGAAGGTGCTCCCAAGGGCTTGGAATGCAATTCATCTGAAAAATATTTTTGTTGATCAGAATCCTGGATCCTAGTCAGTTAATTCAATCCGGTATCTGGTAAAATTTTACTTTATGTCTATATTTATATACATTATTTTAAAATTTTGTTTCGTCGAGTATCTCAAGTTGCAGAAATGCCGAGCAATGTAGAAAAAACGGGTTGGCCAACTCTCCTAAGTTTAATCGGCCTTGTCGCCAGGTTTATAAGGTCTTCACCTTATGCCATGAATTTAGGGTTTTGACACCCTCGCCTGGAACGCACGATTATTCGGGTATGATTGGAAGCTGTGGGACCAGTACATATGTGGCTGACAATTTCATGGCTAAAAATCATATCTTGGATCCTACAAATTAAATGGTAGACGTACCATATGCACAAGTTAAGGTCAATGTCGGGTTAGGCTCGTCACCGCGTTTATTTGGGCCAACGCCAAGGATCGGCTCGTCGTCCGTATCTAACTGGGCTTGTCCCCACGTTTTATTGGGCTTGTCCCCACGTATCTAATTGGGCTTGTTCTCACGTTTTATTGGGCTTGTCCTCACATTTTATTGGGCTTGTCCCCGCGTATCTATTGGGCTTGTCCCCACGTTTTATTGGGCTTGTCCCCACGTTTTATTGGGCTTGTCCCCATATTTTATTGGGCTTGTCCCCGAGATAGTTGGATCAAGATCTAACTTTTCTAATTATTCTGTTATCTTTTGGTTACTTATTTTAACAGGTAAGCAATTCAAGAAGTACTATAAGGATTCAAGATCCTCTATCCTAGCAATACAGAAGACAAAACGGAAACCAAAAGAGTTATATTATCAAGTAGCAAACCAAAAGTTGACCCGGGCTTCTCCAGCAACAGGTGGACCATCCACCCGTGTCAAGCCTTTACAAGATTATCGTATGTCTATGCAGAAATTAAAAGCAACATCCTTGATCTCCACATATCGCCGGAATAATGTTTTTAATCTGGAATGAAGAATGGTTATAAGGCGCCTCAATGCTATAACCTAGGGATAATAATGAGTCTGCAGGCAATGGTCACATCATTTTCTCTCCAACGGTTGCGTTTCGAATTCTCGAGATAAACATGACAGCTGTTATCCATTCACATCTATCATGTTTGGGGGAAATTATTAGGACCAGGATTTTTGATCCTTGTGGATAAGCTATTCTTGGCGACTGTTTCCAGGAATAAAGATCCTTTAAGGATAAAGGATCCTCAACAGCTGAAGACTTGGTCAAAGCATTAAAGATTGCAGACGTTGCAAGGAGTTACAACTCGTTTATACAAGTCATAACCGCTCCAATATTCTCACAGGGACAATAAATGCTGTTTATGGTTAGTTATTATTTAATTATTCTTCTTGTAAGTATATATGAGCTGATTATATCAGATGACACACACAACACATAGCATACAGAGAATCATACTAGTAAACACTTTGTACTCACGATCAGCTCATATTCTCACATATTGTAATCTTTTCAAGTTCAATATAATCGGTAGTGATAGTTTTCACTACCCGAGGTTTTTATGCCGACGGGATACTAGTTACCAAGGGCTTTTCCTCGTATAAATCTCGGTGTTCATCTTTTGATATAGTCACTTTGATCATATTTGTCATACAAGCATCAATCCTCAGATACGAATTTGGTTACTTGATCCTTAGACTGATTTTTGACCAAAATACACAACAAATAAATTTTCCCAACATTTATTTATCAAAGAGAAAGGTTTTTTCACTATGATTTAGAAACCAAAAAAAGCTTCACAAAGAAAACAACATTCACGTTCTGACCATGAAGTACCAACAAAGTTTTTACAAGGAAACGGCTTTACATTGTGATTTTTAACTTTTGAGAAAATTAATTTTCGCGTCCCGTGGTTCCAAAAGTGACCCAAATTAGTCCCTGTCGTTAAGCTTCCTTCCAAAAGAAGTTGAAATTACCAATATGCTCTTTCATAAGATTCGTATGAGTCTATGTGGTTTGTGGTCATGTTCAGTTTTAGTCCCTCATTATAAATTTCTCTCTATGCTATTTTTTAAAAGAAAACTAATCAAACCAGACTACTTTTTTAACAAAACTAATCGAACCAAATGACTTTTTCAACAAAAAAAATTAATCAAATCAAACTATTTTTTAACAAATTTTTAACAACAACTAATCGAACCAAACTACTTTTTTAACAAAAACTAATTGAACCAAACTAATCGAATCAAACTACTTTTTTACAAAACTAATCGAACTGAACTACTTTTTTAACAAAAATTAGTCGAACCGAACTACTTTTTTTAACTAAACTAATCACTGAACCAAACTAATTTTTTTAACAAAACTACTTTGTAACTTTTTAAGATTATGTTTTCTGACTCGATTTGACACTTGATAAACCCTTACTCGGTTGCATCTAGATGAACCCTAACTCGGATGAACCCTAACTTGGTTGCATCTCACATGTTTCTGTAATGTCTAACCATAACTCGACTTATATAGACTAACCTAACTTGCTAGCCAAGGTATTACCTATTATAATTATATATATTAAAACCAAGTTTTGATATACTCAGTAAAACTACTATTCATGAATGTGCGGCTCCCCTTATTCCACGTCTTCTTTTGCTTCTACTTGTATCAGTGTTTTTTTGCCGCCGCCTCCTTGTTATAAACAATTAGGAATCATAACCACTATGGTCTACTTGTCAATACTGGTCTCTCAAATTCACCAACTTGTGACGCAGCTGAAATTACGTCCAACAAACTGTTGTTTGACAAAATGATTGCATCTTTTTCGTTTATTGTGTATTGTGTTGTTTAATTGTAAATCAAGCCTAGACCCATGGTTTGTTTATTTCTTTGGTTTCAATATGCGTTGTACTTCTGTGGTTGTTTTGGAAGCCTTGATAATAGATTAGGGCTTTCAATTTTGTTCATTTAAATATAAAACATGACAAGACAAGTTGAAGATCAAGAAATGAAGACCAGTAAGAAAGATGGATATATTAAAATAAAGAGATTGTTTTAAAAGTAAAACAAAAGCTTTGAAACCATACAATTAAAATTGACTTTTTATTGGCAAACATAGCATATACAAAGTTACTAGTTTAAAATCTTTAACATGCTAAAATTTTGATTGGACTCTTTTTCATGCAAATGGCAAATTACGATGTTTTATTCCGGTACTAACCTAGGCATGTTCAAAACGGTTTGGGACTAGGAACCGGAACCGGTTTCTAACCGGTTCCTATATTCAAAACCCCCTTTTAAACCGGTTCCAGGCTCGAACCGGTTAGGGAACCGAACCGGTTCTCCCACCCTCGGACCCCTAACCTATCTAACCGGTTCTTACCGGTTCCTAACCCGGTTCCTGTTCGATCCAACGGCTATTTTTGACCCCAACGGTCAAAAAACGGCCAAAAAAACGATTTCCAACGGCTATATTCGATCCAACGGCTAGAACCGGTTAGGAACCGGTTCCGGTTCCTACCCGCCCCCACTCAGAAATGCAAGAACCGGTCACGGATCATCGGGTTGAATCAGATAGGGTCCGGTTCCTACAAAAAACGGGTAGGAACCGGTTCGGGTCCGGTTCGGGTCCACCGGTTCGGTTCCAGGAACCGGTTTCGTTGAACATCTCTATACTAACCTACCCTTAAAATTGCTCCACTAGTACATGTGTATGACAATAACCAAAAGATTGTAGACGTTAATCTCGTTTGAGGCATGAAGTTATACATTTTACGATAAAAATTTCTCTAGGGAACCAAGATAAGAAAACACGTCTCATTAATAAAAAAAATATACAAATCATTACAAAATAGACAACTAAAAGATTGATCCCATAATAAATGATACAAATATTGCAAAAAAAAAAAGTAGACTCATCAAAAATTCTAGTTATACATCTTCACTATGAACTTAAATCTCCCCAAATGTACTCAACCCGTGCAATGTCCAAGCCTAACTGTAAACTTTACAACAATGTCAAAATGGGTTTGACCAAACCAAAGAATGAAAGGTAAGAATATTAATTATGTTTTTGCTGTATAGTTTGAGAAAAGATCTATCATGCTATCTACAGTCTCAGGTAAGAATTTTCTTGCAAATAAGTAGCAAGGCCGGTTCATCCCGTTCCACATGCAAGGGATGATCGTGGTTTCTGGCTGCATAATCAACTAGCTTTTATTTTAGATTTACGATCATATAATAGCCATAAAAAATGGAAAAAAAATAATAATAAGGTGACAAATGTGCATACCCTTTCTTCACTTGTAACATGAACACTTTCGGTAATCGACTGCAAATGTAAAGAATTAAAATATATAAGTCAAGTTTATTAAACTAAGAGTGTATTTGGGATTGCTTATTTAACCTCCTTATAACTTATTTAACTTTTCTAAAAAGTTAATAAGTCGTTTGACAAACTCATAAGGACTTTTGGACTTTTTGATTTTTATAAGTTAACAAGTCCTTTTTTGTCAAAAGTCCGGTTGGACTTAATAAGCAATCTCAAACACAGCCTGACAATGTGTATGTTTGATACATGTCGAAAAGTCAGTGTTACCGTTATATTTTTTAGAAGCTGTTCAGAAATTTCTTTCTTCTCGTATGATTTTGGATGCCATTTTCTTTCTGACCAGTCAACGTGCGTAACAGACCAGTTTGCAACTCCGTTAGGATCATGCATCTAAACATTTAAAATAAATAAAAAAAACTTAAAACACACTTTCATAACTCAGACGAGAGGGGGGTAACTTTGTCTCATTGTATGTACTCACGTGGAAAAAGGTTGGCAGGTAGTGTTCATCAGCATAACAATTCCGTCCATCCATACCAGGCTGAAAATATTTATATAATAACATATATTGAGATTATAAAAACAATGTATATATATGTATCACAATGTATATATTCTCACCTTGCAATAATCTCGGAACTTTGTGTAATAAAGACTATCAGCCATAACTACTAGTGCGTGTTGGCGCTTCATCGTGAACCACTGCAAAGAATCAAAAGACTTGATTAGATTTAAAGCAAAAATAAAAAAATAAAAAATTAATTAACAACTAACAAGACAACTATGGATCATAAAACAGGTCTAAAACATTCAAATTATAGTATTATACCTGAGCGCCTTTTCTGAAAAATTTCTTCTCAACTTCGGGTAGCATATGCTCCGAGTACCTGCCACTTCCATGTGGACCAGGATCCGAGAAGCTAGAAAGAACACAATGCCATTCAAAAAACTAATAAGAATTATTATTCCAAGATCGATTTTTAGGATTATGGCATCCTAAATTATAAATACCTGTCAATGAAGCTGATATTGGTATACATAAGATAGTTATACACGTAGTCAAAATCACGCAACGGTACACAGCTGAAATACCAAAAAGAATATAAGTTTTAATAGCAGAATTGAAGAAAAATGAAATTCTAATAACGTTTAATATGATAGCGCGAATGACCTGTCAGAAAGTAATACAAAGTGTTGATTATCAGGGTCTTTGAGTGCATTTGCCAAAAGCCGTCTCTCTGCATCAACCATAGAAACCGTGCCCCACTCTACCTGCGCGTCACATTCAGATCATAATTTAAGATCTTAATTGTTAACTTAACAACTTTAAACCCACATGTTTTAAAATAAATAAAAATAAAAAAAGAGCAAGAAAGAGGAAGCTAAAGCAATTTAGGGGGTGTTTAGATTTGCATTTTGAAACTGATTTAACAATTTTTGGCGTTTGAATATTTGATAGTCAAACAATCTTTAAAAACCAGCTGCAATAAAACTGATTATCCAAAAGTAAAAATAAATTACCTATTTACCCTTCTTTTACCTTGATTAGCAAAGATTATACTCCCATTTTACAATCAATAAAAAAATCACTCCTTAAATATATTGTTTGGTTATTTTATCAAATAATTACTTAAATAACCGACATGCATACTCATTACAACTTCAGATAGAAGAAGCACATCCAAACATTATATTATACAGTTTTTTTTATCATATCCGGGAATTGGGACTCAATTATTCAGAATCGCATAATCACATTCAAAATTAATGTAACACAAATAAGACAAAAAAACATATAACCAAAACGAATGTGATATAAATAAATAAACAAACCTTGCCACTTCGAATTTCCCGGTTGACAAAGTAATTGCTACTGTGGACGGGTTTATCTCTGGATGCGTGAATATAGATTGAAAATCGACCTTCATGACCCTAAATACGCAAGTGTCAATACATATAATATTTATAAATAAATAAATAATCACCCAAATCATAAAACCTATAAAATGAATAATATAAATTCAACGATGTTATATACCTGAAAAAACTTGTCCCACAACTTCTCAAACGGTAACGATCCAACTGACAAAAACATGAAAGCAATCTTGGGATTTTTGGACTCCACTGGAGGTGTGTTTAAGATGTTATCAATTACCACACGAGATGCAATTTCAGCATCGCTTAATTCTCTAACCGCAGGTGGAAGCCAGCTGGATAATGTTTGGCAACCGGAAGCCGAGAAGATATAACAGGCAGTAGAAGTTTGAGGCGGATAGATATAAGCAACAACTAAAAACACGCAAACTAACGAAAGCAACACGATAATCCACGTTGGTTTTTTTATTTGTCCACGATGGCGGTGTTGAGGTAATATTTGTTGCATGTCTTTCATGCCTAAAGACTCAAATCGCCACGCCTTTGATAACGTCATTTAAAGATCACGCATCACACGAGTATATCGACAAAGGTAATAACTTTTGTTTATAAAGAAACCCCCACAAAGCGACTTCAAAATCAAGAATTATTAAACCTGAAAACAACATCATAACAAACTACATATTAGAACATGGATCAATTGTGTTAAGATCAATGCGGCTTTCATGTTCAAAATGCCTATCTCTTGATTCATAAATCTTGATCAGACAAAACGAAGAACAAGATGGAAAATTATGTGATCCCAAAGATCAAACATAAATTAGGGCATACATCATTTTAAACTATCATCCCTTTGAAGCAAGAAACCGAACCCGAAGATACTTGAAGCAATAGGAATCTTACAAAACCAGCAATCCAGCAATAAAAGATAAAGCAAAAACATGGAAGTCATAACTACCCTTTTAAGTCAACGACCAAATCTAAACACAAACACGAAACATTCATTCATGGGTTCCAAATCCTTAATTGTCACACCCAACAAAAAAAAATCAAATCTTTACACCAATTTATACACTAATTCAGCAATCTAAATCAACAAACATCAAAATTAAGGCACAAATAATATTGGGTTTTTTCAAGAACCACATTAAATGGAAACATACCTGGTTTTGAATCAATCTTCAATGAGTAAAGATCGGTGAGATGGGGTTTAAGATCTGATAAAATTAAAATAATAAGGGTTTTCTGTAAATTTGAAAGAAAAGATGGGTGTATGTATATAATTGAATCAAGTTGGGGGATGGGTGTGAGTCGATGCGCCTCTGTAATTTGAATAATTTGATTGTTGCTGCTGCTGCTGCACCCTGTTTTTAACGAGTCCGAGCTGCACAATAAAACCTTCAGCCGGCAATTTTTGGCCCAATTTGTGTTTTTCTTTTTTTTTTTTAATAGACTTTTAGATTAATAATAATAATAATAATAATAATAATAATTACGGAGTAAAAACACCCTTTGTAATTTTGACCATTTATATTCAACTATAGGTGCTAAGTCAAATGTTTGTTTTTATTTTATTATTACTGTAATAATAATTATTATTATTATAATAATAATTATTATTATTATTGATGTGATTTCAAGTTGCAAGGTTTGTATAATGAGCATGAATAATTCTCAAGTGATGAACGAGTCCTAAATGTTGTCCTCTTTTGAATTATTGTGAAACTTTCAACGACTCCTTTACCAATTTGAATGTATAAGGAATGTGACGTAACTAACTCTTTTGAAATAAGATTGGGCGCGATCTAGTCCTAGTTATGACGTGTGTGGCCATTACGTGGTTCACATGGGCAATGTTGTAGAAATTCGCTAGACGCTTGGCCTAATGATTAATCAAGATCAATAGTGAATATTAGGTTGTAATTTATATCTAAGTTTTTAAATATGCATATGTATACCAAATTTTATACATAAATATTATAATTTTCACTGACTTTGACCAGATAGCGATTAATCAACAATTAGTTAGTGAGGTACCGACTAGAGATTAATTAAAGTTTAGGCGGGACTTTTACAACCATGCACGTGGGTATGATGGGTCTCGGGTTTTAGTTTACGTGTTATATAAAGTTGTATTCTTGAATAAAACATACGTAAAATATATATGAAAGAAATTTAAATTATTTGATGCATTGTAATTTCGTGTTTAACTAGAAGACTATATAACCTAAGCATTTGATTAATATTTGTATGTTTAATGTTTAAATTGTCATTTGTTAGAATACTCTAGAGAACTAGGTCCTTGTTTACTTTTATAGTTTATTATAAAAAGTTATGATAAGCCTATTTAAATCATCTAGGGATCTTGAAAAGTTACACAACCATATATGTTTCCTTCTATTTCACGTGTCTTTTATGAGTGTTTAAGTTTTAAAATTGATAAATAATATATTAGTGGTATTGTTACAAAATATTAAGTTAAGCATGTGTATCTGATTGTATAGTCGTATAGGATAGTAGTAAACAACGGGTTTGTTGAACTCAACAAAGATGTCAGACTTTAATGTTAAAGCCATTATGGGTATAAGTATTTTGTACGGGGTGACCCAATGACAAGAGGCTACATCAGCTGGCCCAACCCAGCCGCACCAAGCCCTTAAACGTCTCCAAGTTATCTACAGTCCTGGGGAAAACCCACCCGCTCGAAGGCCTACTGGTGGTAACCTGGATACCCTTAGGATTGAACCGAAGATCACAAAAATTCCAGTCTTTTTTCATTGAGTCACTCATGCCTTCTCTAAAATGTTGCATGTGGGGATCAAACCTGGGTCTCCATAAAAAAACCCAAACTTTCCACCACTATACCACATTGGAAAAAATATATGTGTGGTTTGTTTTATTAATTAAAAAATCTTAACTTAAATGAATGTACATCAAGAAAATAGTTATGAAAACCAAGGTAAATTAAAAGATTTAACTTTTAATAGTATGCAATAGCTTTAAGGTTCTTTTATCCAAACATAAACAATTATTCGTAAATATTTAGTATTTTTAATTGTTTATTCGTAAATATTTAGTATTTTTAAATCATTCATCAGTTAATTATAAATAATAAAATTGTAAGTCTAAAAAGTTATTAAAACTAACATGGAGATAAAGAACCAAGCATCTTAACTTCGCATTAAAACTTGCATATCATATTCTTAAAAATCAACTCGTTTAACCTTAAAACTCTGTAACCAGGTATCTTATTAGGTGGGCTAGGTTTTATGGTTGTGTTTGTAATCTATGGTCGGTGGTGATGCTTTATCTAGGATCCCTAGCTCCGCGTTATGCATAGTCAAATGTAAGTTGCCTTGTCTCTACTTACAAGGGTATTAGGTATAATGTTGGATCGTATTGACTAGAAAAGTTCTAGATCAAACATCTTGTAGCAACTTGAGTTATTGATTTTAAGAACATAAGAAATAAGAATTATTGATGTTGAGAATAATGCACCCACATGACTATAAAAAATACGTCAATGCCACGTGCAAGTCATGTGCTGGATCAACAGTCATGGCCAAAAATGAATTTTGTCCCACAAACCTACAATTATTTGCTTCTCTTTGTTAAATTATTTATACATTTAATGTTTAATAAGTTAATAACTACTTAATACTTAATTTTTTTTCTAATAGTAGCCTTTACTTTGGTACATAAATGATATAACGTTTATTATACATTAATCCCGTGTACATTTTATTTAATATTTTATTAATTTAGTTCAGTTTCTCGTAAGATTTATACTAACATGGTTTTACGTTTTAGGTTTCAGGTTTTATTCCGGTGAAAAGAGGGCGAAAAACAAGCAAAAACAAGTCGAACCAGAGAACCGACGTATCAAGAAACGAACCGGACCAAACCAGGAGTGAACCGGACCAGCATAGTGGACCAGACCCCCCCTTGGGCCGGTGCGCCGCGCGACAGAGGAGGGAAAGCCCGCCGCGCGGCGCGGCGGGTGATGGCGGTGCCAGATTTTCCAGAATGTTCGTTTTCGGCCGACGTGACCTTTTTTTAGACCCCCTGTTGCCTATATAAAGACCCCTAAACTCACCATTAACCATACCTTGAAGTCCAAACGAATTTGGTGAGTTCTGAGGCGACCGGGACGAGTTTCTGGTAGCTTTGGAGTCGAAGAATCAACTGGTGTTGCGCATATTGGTTGAAGGCGAAGAACACGGGTTCTATCTGTTATTTCTTTCGTTTTCATTATTTCATCACCATGAATTCTTATATGTTTGTTTTGTTTAAACCTAAGATGCTAAGCTAAATTGCATGAATTGCCTAGGCTTATGATGAACTTATTTTGATGTTTTGATTTGACTTTGGGATTGTTTAAGTTATGGTTTTTATGATTTAGTAAAAGATTTATCGATAATTAATTGATGCATATGGATACTTAGGATTGTTTGATAAGTTTTATTCCATAGTTTTCCTTGATTAATGTTTGTCATATGATAGGATTGCTATTAGATCAATTACTTTGTGTTTTTGATTATTTTATGATTGATGTCATGATAAGATCATAAGAATAATATTGTCAAATAAACCTAAGTGTGCTGCTAACCTAAAATCTGTAAAGTGTTAGGTTATTGATAAGTCTTTACTATTTAATCTTACTAGATTTAGTTCTTCGTAAGGAGTCCGTCTAGGGTTGATTATTTATTATTGTTTATCAAATCAATTAAGTATAGTAAATTGCCTTTGATTTCCGCGCTGTAAGGTAGGATTTCGTATAAAGGAACTAAATTATAAACAATTGGGTGACCGTAAGCGAATTTGATTTTTAATACTGGTGTGCGTTAAAACTTGTTAGAAATCCATAGGTTTCTCTTGAGAAGGGTCAGGGGTCCTGTTCGGGTTTTCTTATAAGTGTCTATTTTACGATCACAGTCCATAACTAAATATTTTCCTGAGTCAATTTATTACTGAAATTTAGGGGATTCTAGCCTAGGTAGTTTTCTCATCATCATCTTATTTTCATAACAAACTTTGCTTTCGTTTAAATTACTTGTTTTCTTAATTAGTTTTTAATTATAGTATTAAATTAGTATTTTAATTAAAAATCCCCCAAACAAATATAATTAATAAGTCGTGTTTTGTAGTCGAGTCTAATTAGCTAATAAACGTAATTTAAAGAGTCTCGTGGGTTCGATATCCGGACTTACTTTGCTTTACTAGAGTCGATCGGTTCACTTGCCGGTTAGTAGTTTTAGAGAGTCTAGAGTATTACTTAGTGTTTATTTTTAGTGAATTTAGTTAATAAATATTAAACTACTTCAAGCACATCAATAAACATATACGGTTTGGTTTTTAGTTTACTTGAGCTTTTACGTGTCAAGTTCCTTGGTTTTAAAATTTTTTTATTAAACTGGAACCAAAGCGGAAGTTAAAATGAGACCAAACTAACCAAAAAGTTAATGTGATTGCAGCCAATATTGAATTCCAAATAAAAGTCTTTGATTACGAGCCATCCTTGATTACGAGCCAATATTGTGGCGTAATTTTTTGTCAATTTACCTACCTCTTTATTATAATCGGATCCTTTTTATAAGCTATAATTAATATGGTCCTTGAAGGAGGTTCGTTGATCATGCTAAGTGATGAATGTTTATTATCTACCATATGACAGACAAAATTAGATGATTCTTCTGTGTATATTATAATACTTGTCTATTACTGGCATCCATGTTAGGGACATATGCTAGTTATGGTAGAAGGAAACTGGTGCCCATATAATATTTCAAAAGATAGTGATGTATATATACATCTAAAGAGAATACTGTTTTTTTAGAATACTATTTTTTTTATTCTAAAAATAATATTTCATGATTTAAGTAAAAATATATATGCATTTAAAGTTGTTGGAGGCATATTCTTCTGATGAAATACAGTATTTGAATAGCTTACGCAATTAAGCACATTAAAAACTTACAAAATGAATACACTTAAACATACGATTCTCATTTATGGTATTTAAAAGTAGAGTGTGGTTAATGTGTTTGGGCCTGGTATAAATGGATTTGGACCAGTTTTGGGTTAAACTCGCGTATACATTTAGTTCAACGGGTTGGTTCAGCATTCGCCTCAACTAATTGAGATATGGACATGATCCACATGATATAAGTGATTGAAATTTATGTCTGAAACGCATATTATAGAAAAATTTGTTATACATATGGTTACGAACTTGGAGTGTGAGGAAAAGCGGATAAATACACACATATGCTTGTTTCCAGGCCAGACCCAAGGGGAGGGCGAGGAGAGCAAGAGACCCGGGCTCACTCTTCCAAAAAACCCATAATTGTTAAAAAAATAAAATTTATATTTTATATATAGTTTTTTTTATCACAAAAGTATGTAAAATGACTCTTTGGTTGAATGAAAAATTTTCTGGACTATAGAAACAAAGGTCATGGATTCAATTCTCACTATTAGTATTTTTTTTTTAATAAAAAAAACATTCATTTGTTTCATATGAGTAATTTGAGTAACATGCTTATTATTATTAGTTTATTTTAGGTTTTTGAAAGGCAATTTAATTGGTAAAATTATCAAATTATCTATTACATAATTGAGAAGTTTATTATAGAGACCCATTTTTTACTCGTCTCAGGTCCTAAAATTTTAAGGGGTTCTCGAAGACGGCCCTGCTTGTTTCTATTTCTTATTCTTTTATTTTTAAATGCGAGAAACTGTTTTTATAGAAATTTATGACTAAACAGGTCTCACAAATAGACTAAACATTTAAACCAAAATCTATTAAATGGTTGCTCACAAAATCAAATTAGATAATCAGATAATGATCTAACAAGATTTCAATCAATCAATCATACCCAGCGGATCCCGCCAATAACAAAGCTATAAGTAGGGGGTCTAGGGAGAGTGGGATGTAGGCACACCGTACTTCTATCCAATAGAATAGAGAGGTGGCTTCCAGAGAGACTCTCAGCTCTAGTCTAACAAGATTTATAAATATAAATTATTAAAATCTTTATAAACAGTAAAAAAAAATAGTATTTTATATTATTGGTATAAAGTATAAATCACACATGATAAGAATTGGTACGTTAAGTTAGACAAAAGTTAAGACTTCAATCAAGAATGTAACATGTTAAGGCTTTTCTAACACGTTCAGACAACTTAAAAACCTTACCGACTTAGTTTCTTTCTAATTCAACTATAAACACAACCAAACTATACTATATTCCTAAATTTAACATCTTATACCTCATCGGCTAAAACCTCCGAATCCTACTACTTTTTTTAAGAAAACTTTATAAAGACCACAAATCCCGGTTAGCCAAAAATATCCCGGGACAAAAGCCTACCAACTACTTAACCTTCAATACACATTCAAATCCATAAAATGGTAAAACAATTTATAATCAAAAACGAATTAGAGTATTATAAACATTGATTTATTTGGTTTTGATGGATATCATTTGATTCCAATTTACTCCAATGTTTTTTTTAACGACAAACCGGTTACATGGGTTAACCATATGACAAAAGACGACATCTATGACTGCAAACAATACTTAGTAAGCCCAAAGCCACCATCTCTGGTCCTATTGTTTCGAGAAAATCCGTTGCCCGAAAGCCACCATTGTGATCTGATTCAAACATGTGAACTTGCAGCTTCAGTCAAACAGAACACTTTTAATTCGAGTGTAACGACGAACACGGTACAAAATAAATATCTACCAATCATTGTCACGTTAGATGACCAGCCACACTTGATGAAACTTAAGCTAATTCATCGACGATTTGAGTTTCAATGGATTTAACCGGTTTGCATCTGTATGCTAAGCTCTTTTAACTTCGATGTTCAAACGGCATTGATAGCTTTAATTATTGAGTCTCATTTCGGCAAATGCGTTCGGATTAGGGTGGGTTTTAGTTTTGTATTGCTTTCAAAATATGCATATTACTTTGCCATTAAACTTAACTTGATTAATATTAATATTTATATTATATAGTTTGGTGCATTCTTATTGAGCTAGTACAATCTTATAGAATTGATAGTTTGATTAAGATTAGATAAGATCAGTTTTCAGAGGATTTTAATCAACAAATATATCCGTTCAGGCAATAGTTGTCAAAGGCGCTTAAAAAACGAGGGCCCGAGATAGACAAAGCGCATACCATCTTTTAGGGTTTTAAACATGTTATAGGCTGGTTTCGGGCAACTTTTTTGATTGCAGAATGTTGTTGAAATTTTTAGGACTTGACCGGAATCTAACAAAAGAGTGGCTGGAATATTGCCTGTAGGTCGCCTGGATGGCAGTGAGAAGCTTGCCCTGCGTTGCGCCTTGCCTGGTCTTAGGGCCTGGCCGAAAGGCTTTTGACAACTTAGGTTCTGGCATTTCATGTCTTATTTTTCAAACAGATGGTTCTGTTTTCAGACTTATTGCCATGCATTCTCTTCGTTTGATTATGTTTTGTTTTCCCTTACATGTGCCCTCAAAGTTTGATGGAAATTGTGAATGTGTTTTGAGTTTCTTCTTCCTTATTAGTTATTCTTTTTTGCTAATGGTTTTCTTGATCATGTATCACACTTTGCTCACAAGGTTTTGTTTTAGTGGGATATTAGATTTAGGGGTGTGTTTTTTAACCGTACCCGAATAACAAACCCGAATCGAAGCGACCCGAGACCCAAATAACCCAAACCGAATTCATCCAAACTGATTAAACTCCTAACCCGAACCCGAGATAAAATATTCAGGTCGGTATTTGGGTTGAAATACCCAAATTTGGGTTTACCCAAATAACCCAAAGTATAATACATTGATGCATGTATCCCTAATTTTATAGGATAGTTTAGCGGTGAAGTAGCACAATGACCTTATGTATTCTTGTTCGGTTGTTCTCGATACTCCAATTAATATTGAATCTATCACATCCCAATGTATTAATGACCATAAAGCATGCGGTGAATGTATCTTCAATTCAAAAACTTAAATAGTATAATATTTAAATCAATATTTATTGAGCATGTTTCTTTAATCTATACAGGTATTAATCCACAGGCTACAACATTCCTTCATCTCATCTAATGCATTCTTGTATGATAAATTTCATGTTTTGCTACACAATATATGCTATTGTTAAATACGGCTGTATATTATGGCTTTATAATGACTTGAAATATGGTTTTTTAATTTATGATATTGTTAAAGGTGGATTTTTTTTTTTAATTTGCTAAACCCGAAACCAACCCGAAACCCGAACAAACCGAACTTATTTGGGTCGGTTCTTGTGTCAATTTGTTTTGAGCTCAAACCCGAACAACCCGACCCAAACAACCCGAAACCCGAATAAATAACCCGAAGAACACCCCTAATTAGATTGACTATAGTTCATTAAAGGTTCTTGTTTTAATCTTGTTTACTGGGCTTTTATTATCATCACCCTTTGAGAACACAAACTGAAAGGGCAGCTAAATACATAATAAGAAAATACTCGGTAATATCCCAGTTATTCACAAATACAAGATCCACAGAACTGAAAACCTTTCCAAATTAACACGTATGATAGCATTCAACAATTGGTTTTTGCCAACAAAATACGGAAACAAAGGTGATATCTATTAGGGCTCTGAATCCACATGGCCAAGCGAACCAAAGACCATTTTGATGGTGAGGTCGCGGGCCAAAAGTTAGCAACACTGATGACAGCGTTACTGGCAGTGTTAGTGGCTCATCCCACGAGGATGATTTAGGAAACATAAGAAAGTTAGCAGACGCTGCTTCACGTAAAGATAGAATGCATGTGATGAAGCAGGTGATCGAGCCTGGTGCACGAGGAGCGTATCTTAAAGATTCAGAAAAGGCTGAAATGTATAGACTTAATAAGGAGAATCCTGAAGTTTATAGTTTTATACAGTTGAAAAGATCACAGGATTATGAGGCAAAAGGTTCATGCTATTTTATGGTTGAAAGAAGATGCAGAGAAAATGAAGAAAAAACTTGGATTCCCTTTGGATGATTCGGTTGAGCAACTGCTTGATAATTTCCCTGCGTAAGTTGTTAAAACTTTTATAATCTTTGTTTTCTTATATGAATTGGGGGTGCAAATGAGCCGAGCTACTCGAGATTGGCTCGTGAGAAAGCTCGATTGTGTCGAGCTTAAACAAGCCCAAGCTCGAGCTTAAAAGCAAACTCGTTTAACCAAGCCCGGGCTTCACTTATCGAGAGTTCGAGCCGGCTCGCTAGCCTAAATGAGTCTGTCTTTTATAAAATGTTATGAAAAAGTAACCAAATAATATATACTATGTTATAAAATTATAATTGAAAATAAATATATGTATATATATATATATATATATATAAATTAAATCAATAAATATTAAGCGAGCCGAACTCAAGCTTTGAAAAAGAGATTGAAACTAGCCGAGCTTGAGCTCGAGTTATGTGTATGTTAAACCATCCAAGCTCGAGCCTAGTCGAGCTCAGGCTCGGCTCGGCTCGGCTCGTTTTCACCCCTAATAAGAATACTTATATTGAGGGGAAATTTCATATATACCTATACAAAAATAAAAATATCATATATTCCTCACAAAGTGGTTAAAACACCAAAGATACTACCCAATTTATTGAAACAATTTAGTAAATGACACATGTATGCTCATTTTTTAATTAACTTTAAAATTTCATATATGCTATTTTTAACTTCATATTTTTTAGTTACCCCCTCTTTAGCTTAATGTTTTTTAATTCTTTTTCAAAATAAATTAAATTTTTTTACCCATAAAGAATAGTTTTCTCAAATTACAAGGTTGCTTATTGTTTGATTATAATGCCATCTACATTTGTACCTAGTTTGGTTATCTTATTCGAGTTCGATTACCTGATTCAAACTTACTGGTTTAGTTGTTCGTTTATACGCCTTGGAGAGAACGATTCCGTTCGCTTGCTTATAGTTGATGATCAAAATCCAAATAAAAAATAGAGTTTAAACAAATATAATGATATTTTTAGTTTTAGTTGGGTATATGGGTATCTATGAAAAAATTCAAGTTTGTAAGAGTATATATGTAATTAATCTGTATATATTTTCTTGTTTTGTAGATTTTTTGATTGGCATGATATGTTGCAACTTTGCCACGTAAGCCGGATTTCAAAGTGATGCCAGAGGGTTGGGATGGAACCATTAAGGCTATCCGCTACGGTGGGGGGCATCGAAGCCCCTCCACCGTTCTACATCATCGCCACGTTAATGCCACGGGGCTTCGAAGCCCGCTTCGCTATGGTTTAAAACCCTTGGGCGTCCCAACATATATATATATATATACATATATATATATATATATATATATATATATATGCATGTGTGTGAGAGATGGAGAAAGAGGGGGTCCACCACAACCTCCTCCGTGCCTCCCAGCGGTATTCACCCCTCCTTTGGCGTCCATAGCGGGCAGTCTAAGTATCAAGATGAGGCGTTTAACTTTAACAAAATGAAGGTAATGATTTCTAAACATATGCATCCAACTTAACCTTCAAGTGTATTGATGGGTTCTAGATTGTAAACAAACCGAACAAACATCATCTGAGCATGTTCATGTTCGTTCGTTTAGCATTAACCGAACAAATGATCAGACACAAACAATTAAAGGGGTTTTCTTGTTCGTGTCCGTTCGTTGAGAAAATGAACACGCTCGTGCTCATGCTCATTTGTTAACAATATAAACAAATAGTTCACGATTGTAAACGAACATGACTAAACGTAAATGCATGAACATTATAAACTAGTTAAAAGTAACTTGAAGAAAAATGTGTTGGGCCTAAAAATTCATTAAAACTATACTAAGTTGTAGGAGGCAAAAGAATTTAAATGAATATAATAACGAACGAACTTAAGCAGATATAAATTAAGGAATTTTTTGTTCATGTGCGTTCGTTTATTAGGGTTCACGAACTTCTTGAACGCTTTTTGTAACCTAATGAACATAAACGAACTTCATGCCGAACGGTTCGCCAACTGTTTGCTGAATGTTCGGTTCGTTTACTTGGTTGAGTTTTTTGATGATGGGTTCTTAATGTGGTTGTTTTGATGAAACAGATTGAAGGGAAAGTGAAAGTTCATAAATATAGTAGAAGACGGCCGTTAGAGGGGAGATCACAGTCGAGAAGATGGGCCCACGTGTCAAGCGTGCGGACTGTGGTGGTTGGACTATGAGAAGACGTTTGTAAAACGAGAGACACCTCGCAAGATTTTGCACCCTAAATAAAATTGAAAGATGAGTGGTGGTGTTTTTGGTTTTTGATTAAGCAATTGCCAATTGGTGTTTTTTTAACATTTGAAGAAAACTATGTTAAGTATTTATGTGTTTGGTATGATGCAAAAGAAATGAAAAGGAAACATTGTTTGTTTCATGTTATACCACACAATATATATTCAAAACAATTATATGTGTTGTCTTGAGTTTATAATATAAAATTTTGAGTGTTTTTCTTATTGCTTATACTGTCTTGAAGGAAAATAAAGTACTTAATCTATTTTTCAAAGCTTATAGATAGGACTTTAGTTTACTCAACTCATTTAATCTTTATTTTAATCCTGCAACCCGTCAAAAACAAATACATTTAATTAATCTATGTTTTAAGTCTATTCAAATTTCAAACCAGTTTGAACCCATTACACGACCAGACCTACCCGTCACTTTTACCACTTAAATCTTTCATGTGTTGTGTACTTTTATAGAGTTTTGATAAAGTTGACACTACAAATGTTAAATTGATGTTGAATTATTTGATAGTTTCACAAAAGGCTACGGGATTAAATGTTGTTAACTAAGTATGTAGTAATTACTAAAAAAATGAAGTTTTTTGAATCAAGATTACCACTCATGTACTCATACTATAACTACTAAGGGGGGATGGTGCTCCACTAAGGTAGTCTAAGTTACATCAATTTATGTGTTATCATGTCATTCTATGCAATCAACTAACCTAAAACACCTTCATCACATCTATCCCGACATACATAAAAATTGTAAACACCCTATTTACTTTCAAGAGAGGGTAATACTTGCACCAACGAATGAGGTCGTCCGTGAGATTAACGATCGTTTGCTCGAATATTTCCTTGGCGATGAAGTGGAAAATTAAGCTCAGATTCCGTATAACACTCTTGATGAGCGCCTCATGAACTCTAATAAAGATAAAAGAAAGTTAAATTGTCAAAGATATGTCTATTCTGTTTTTGGTGGGAGTAGGTAATTAAATTCAACAACTTAATGACTAGTTAGATTACTGATAAATTGATAAGTGATAACAACATTAGGGGTACTATAGTGATTTTGCAAACATGGGAAAAGAGGATATAAAATTAAGATGATATATCGTGAGAGAAGAAATATAAATAATAATTGGTTTGGAATAAAAAATAACAAAAAGTTTTGTGTGTTTTTATCATTTTGTTAGGTTTATTTTGTCTGTTTAGTGGGGCCACCAACAAAACACTGTTGGTGCATTTGAGAATTGAGAGAGAAAACATGAGGTGAGGGTTCGTTTCAATAAAGTGGGGCTTCCACATAACATTTACTTACCTACTTTCAACACCAATTTTCTATCTTTATATAAAAACTAGGTTAAATACCCGTATAGACACAGGCTGGGTAAACTATATTAAGAAAAAAATAAAACAATATAAAATACTTATACTAATTTGGTATTAGATGAATGAATATGAATATGTATTGCAACATTGAATAAAATAATTTCTAAATAAAAAAAAGAAAAAGAAAATTAGATGGTAAATTTTCATTAATCTCTAAAAATTTCTTCATATATAACATTTTTAGTTACCCTCTTTATTGAATATTAAAATATTGACTCCAACTCTTGTTTTAATCTAGAAGTGCGACATAAATCTCTAAAAACTGTCATTTTATATAATATTTAAAATTTATTTAATCAAACTTTTCTTACTAATGTCACTGACACTCAATTATTACTAAAACCATAAATTATTTAGTACTAATAATCATTTGATATATGGATTTATATTTTAAGAAGAATAGTGTTTAAAGAAAAGATTGATACAAGTCATACAAATACTTAAATAAACAATACACAAAGTATAAAATAAATATATTATATTATAAAGCAATATAAATTGAAAAATTTTAAAGCAAAGATACCCAACATATCGGATACTAAGAGTTTAAAACAATGTTAATCCATAAAAACTGAAAATGTACTTTAAAACATAAAAAAACATTATTTTAAATATAAAAAAAACTTCACTTTTTCAAAGCAACAAAGCATCCCAAACAACATGAAACCATTACAGGTTTTGGATAGTAGCGATCGTCGGATATTTTTGCTTCACTTTTTCAAAGCAACACAACATCCTTAACAAACATGAAACCATTATAGGTTTTGGATAGTAGCGACCATCAGATATTTGGTCACATTCACATGTATTTTTCCTTAAAGGTATTTATCTAGATTTGATGCACATGAGCATGTAACATCGCATGGCCGATAATGAAAATTACCGTTGTTGGATGGTTGTCCAAAACTTATAATATTTAAACATTTGTTTTTTTTACGTGAAATAAACCAATTTTAATAAAATAACATAGGATAGGAAGATTATAAAAAAATTAGTTTCTAAGTTTTTGAGCATATTATTATTTTTTATGGAATATAATAGAAGTTATAATTATAACCAACCAGAAAAAGTCATTAAATCGTAAAAAACAAAGGAATGTTATATTAAAATTTTAAAACAAATTTTGTAAAAGTAAATCATTATGAAACAATTCTTTTTATTAAAACTAAATAAATATTACGGGAAAAATCATGTTATTAAACTCAGAAGCAAATGTGTTAAAATCATGAAAATGAATATTAATTTTTTATTTAATAATACTTATTCTAACAGAGATAATTTAAGAAAAAGTAATAATTTTTAATTTCAAATTGAGAACTTGTAAACAAAAGAAAACAAATTTGAAAAAATAAAAAAATAAAAGAAAAACAAATTTTCATTAATTAGAATATTTCAATCTAAATTTGTTAAGTTTTTATTATTTTAAAAAACAATTAAGTTGGTTAAATGATATTTTACCAAGTAACACAAAGATGGGCCAAATAAGTGTCACTTGACATAACAACATTTTTGTTTATTATAATAGTAGACACGCACCCTATACATTGGGTTAAGCACTTAAATGCATCAATAATGTTTATACAATATTTTGCTTGTATATTTAACAGACTAATGTGAAAAACGCCAGAAAAAACATACCAATAACTAGCATACTATATGGCTTCGTTTCCGATGGTGTCTACGGGTTCTGTCTTTTACCGTCACACCACCACCATACCATCCCAATCATAGTCGTTGATTGCATAGCTACATATGAATTTTTTTGTTTCCTTTTATAAATTATTGAATGCATATTGTATTCTACGTTCACGTTTATATTACGAATATGAGTGGATTTAGTGTGTAAATATATTGGTTTTACGTTTCTTGCTTGTGTGCTTATCAAACCGTTTGGATTTTATTTTAAAATAATTTTGTACCCATAGAGTATTTATGGATACACATGTGCTTTTAGTAATGGACATAATGTCACTGTGACTGTGATTATTATGAAAAATAATCTAATAGAACGTTAGGTGTACATATGCGTGGTGTGCTTTTGTAAAATTTACGAGTTAAGTTTTGTTCAAAATCATTGTGAATATATTGGTTTGGTCCAAAAATATCAATTACATTTATCGTGAACATGCCTTACATCGTGAACACGCCTTTAATATATTGTTAGGTAAATATGTATGAATAGTTTGACAATATCGTTGAGCAAATACGTAAGATTAATTTTTCTCGGCCTCATTTTTATTAGACTTGTTTTCAGCTGATTTATTTTAATCCGACTTGATTTGAGCTAACCAATTTTTTCACCCACTTACAAAAAACTCCAAATCTGGCATTGCTCTCTCCAACTCTCATCATTTAATCTCTTAATACATGGAATCTTATTTAAGAGTTAAATCCCTTGTTAACTTTAAGTCTTAGAAGTTAGGAGGATGATAAGGTTCAAACCTATCACAGTTACGCCATCACATACAATTATATGATTGAAAGAAACTATAAAATTATGTCTTGTTTATACGAATTTGTTATAATTTGGGTGAAAAGTATACGTTGAAAT
Organism: Bidens hawaiensis; assembly: GCF_021521415.1. Taxonomy (NCBI): domain Eukaryota; kingdom Viridiplantae; phylum Streptophyta; class Magnoliopsida; order Asterales; family Asteraceae; genus Bidens; species Bidens hawaiensis. The sequence goes on from NW_027496788.1 coordinate 173,285, forward strand.
ATGTCTTATTATATTATAGACTAGAGTAATGGATGAGAGACATCAGATACTCTTTGGAGTTTAGATTCCATATCTTAGCAATATCATATGCATTTAGCCAATTAGCTGATATATTACTTACATGTGTTCTTTTTATTTCACTATTCTTGTGTCGTTACTTTTTCGTTTTCTTTTATTTTAAAGATTCTCGCCCTTAGTAGTTAGTATGCGATGGGAGATCTCAACATGTTGGTATAGATTGTGAAGAAACTTTTAGTCTGGTGATAAAACCTGCTACGATTCGAATCGTTATATCCAGGCCTTGACAGGTACATTAACTTGATGTCTCAAATGCATTTTTACACGACACACTTAATGAAACGGTCTATATGTATCAACCAATGGGGTTTCGTAGCAAGACTCATCCAGACCATGTGTGTCGACTTAAAAAATCTCTATACTGGCTTAAACATGCACCACGAGCATGGTACCAGCAGCTCACTGATTATGTTTTACACTTGGGGGTCCAGCAAAGTCAATGTGATAATTCATTGCTTATTTTGCACTTCGGGAATCATACAACATATTTACTACTTTATGTGGATGACATCCATCTCACTTCATCCTCCGAGGCTCTTCGTCAACAATTAATGTCCAGCTTGGGAAATGATTTTGCCATGAAAGATCTAGGCCAGTTAAGTTTCTTTCTTGGGATTTCGGCCACTCGGACAGGGGATAGTATGTTTTTACCACAAAGCTCCTATGCACTTAACATTATTAAACGCACTGGGATGCAAACCTGCAAACCAAGGCCTACACTTGTCGACGCAAATGGTAAACTTGGCGTTGATGCGGGCATTCCCTTTGAGGATCTGACTCTATATCATAACATGGCTGGGGCCTTGCAGTACTTAACATTCACCCAACTTGATATTAGCTATGTAGTCCAATAGGTTTGCATGCATGTGCATGCACCCCGATCCACACATTGGGATGCTCCCAAACATATCTTACGCTACATCCAAGGAGCAATTACTTTTGGTCTCACTCTCGGTTGTACAGACGCCGATTGGGCAGGTTGTCTAGACACTCGTCGATCTACATCAGGTTATTGTGTTTACTATGGGTCCCTTCTAATCTCTTGGTCTTCAAAATGACAACCGATTGTATCATGATCCAATGTCGAAGCTAAATACCAAGGCGTTGCCAACGTGTGGCTGCAATTTGTTGGCTTCGTAGTTTACTTTTGAAGCTTCGTCGTCCCCTAATGCCTGCCACACTCATGGATTGTGATAACCTAAGTGCCATATATCTTTCTGGGAATCCAGTCTATCGTCAGCGTATGAAACAGATTGAACTTGGCATCTATGAAGCACGGGGACAGCTCCAATGGTAGGGTACCCGTCCCGGGGACGGAAACGTGATGGAAACGCGATGGGGACGTTTCCTAAGTGAACCTGGTTAATGAGGACGTATCCAAAAACGTTTCGGGGACGTTTCTATAGCGAATAACGTGGTGGACTGGCCAAATAGTATATTCCGGTGATGTATTTCGGCGACAGTGATAGTAATGCTTGCCGGAAAACCTATGAAGAAGAAGTAGAAGAACAGTGGCGGCTGGAGTGGTTTAATTTTTTTTTAGGTTAAATAAACTTTAAGTTTAATATTTAACCCCATGATATTTTACTTGTTTGCATCTAGTCCCTAAAACTTGTTAACTTTTACATAAAATGTATTAAATTAGGTTATGCCTTTTAACATTTAACCCCATGATCTTTTACTTGTTTGCATCTAGTCCCTAAAACTTGTTAACTTTTACATAAAATGTATTAAATTAGGTTATGCCTTTTAACATTTAACCCTCTGACTAGTTTACATTTGGTTCTCAATTTATAATTTTATACATAAAATGTTTAAAATTAACATTATATATAGATAAAAATTATATATTTATTTATTTTTTATTAATAATTAATTACCTATGTTTAATATTTTTTTATATTTTTTTGCCGTACCTTTGCCATACCCGTATCTTGGTTTTTGAATTTTGGCGTCTCCCGTACCTGTAACGTCCCATACCCAGGTCCCGTACCCATTCCCGTGCTACATAGCTTGGCATCCAGTTTGTCCGCGAACATGTTCAGCGGGTCAAGTACATATCTATCATGTGCCTTTCCCTTATCAAATAGCGGACATCTTCACAAAGAGTCTACCTCGGGCTTTATTTGAAGACTTCCGATCCAGTCTTAGCATCTGATCTCCTCAAGTTTTAACTTTTTCTCCAAAGTTAAAAGCTTGAAGCTTCTTCTACCAAACAAAACTTTTTATTGAACATTAGTTTTTTCTTAAAAGCTTGAACTTAGATGCTCCTAAAAGCTATTTGCCAAACATACCCATACCCATAGTATAGATTAGATTGTATCATGTTATTAGTCTGATTGAATAAAATATTCTCTCTCATTACAGAGATATGATGTATTTATTATATTTAGACATCGATGAAATAGAATAGGCACTCAAGAATTCACAAATGTCATCTCTCTCAGCTTGATTCTGTAATTTATTATATGTGTATGATTACTAGAAGCTTTCGCTAGACGTCAAGCATTATCCATACTATTATGATTAATTACGAAAAATATTCGCCTTTCATAAAGATAAAAGTAGATAAATAAATAAAGTCTTCACGGTATGATACCGGGTTTGATCAATTATATATGCACGGGTTAAATTATTATTTTTATTTGGTGAATTAGAGAATACCTTCACTTGTGGTCTAGTGGTAAGAGGCTTGAGTTCTCTAGTGGAGACTCAAGTTCGAATCCCATTTGTTTCATATTTGGGTGAATATTAACAATGAAAGATTTGAGCTAGGCCTTATGCAAATGTTGTCAGTTCGAATCCTCCGGGTTTTCGTCCCATCGTGTGTTTCACGAGAGAGTTCTGCTCTTGTGGTGGCAGTCGGCGGTATGGTTTCCCGGCGGAAAACGCTCATGCCAAACTCTGATTCCAGCGTGGGTCGATTAAGATAACATAGCCTGGCTAAAGTGGAGCATTGAGACTCTCCAAATTTGGAGTGTGATAGCCTAAATATAAGAAAGTCGGCGTTCTAAAAAAATATATAAACAAATTCTCGGTGGACAAATTGGTAAATAATTTCAAAGAAACCTCTTTCTTATGGGTTAAACATAATGATATGATCTTCAATATAAACCAATTCTCGGTGGACATATTGGTAAATGGTTTCGAAGAAACCTTTTTTCTTATGGGTTAAACATAGGAAAAAATATCGTCTTGGAGGGGGAGATGTGGTACAAGTTAAATTTGTGAATTTTCCTTCATAATTTGTTTCTTGTATCATAGACTTTCGTTGTTATCGTCTTAGAGTGGGAGATGCTGTACAAGTATACGATTGAATTCAATTAACGGGAATTTCAATGAGTAGTTTTAATCGATAAGATCATATGTTAGTATATTCAACATCCGTGAGAAAACTTAAAAACCCGACAACTATTAAGTAACAAATACCTAACATGTATTAGAGCATTCTCATCCAACCCCTCATATTATGTGAGGGGTGTTTTTATAATTTAGAGAGTGATTCAGGGTGTTGGGAGTGAAGAGTTTTTATATTTTAGAAAATATAGTGATTTTTCTGTATATTTGAAAAGTTACTCTTCATCCTCTATAATTTTTTAATATATTTTGAAAGTGGTTGTGATTGAAGGAAAGAGAAAATGTAATGATAAAATGTATAAAAAATATTATTTAATTGAAATGAAGAGAGAAAATAAAATGAGTTTTAGTGTAATTTTTGGTTTGAAGATAGGGGGTAATGTTCTTAGAGCATTCCCGGTCGATTCTCCATCTCCATCTCTATAATTATACTAAAAACACCATCTTTTTTCTCTCATTTCAATTAAATAATATTTTTTTATACTTTTATCATTACCTTTTCTCTCTCATTCACTCACAACCATTTTAAAAAACATTAAAAAATTATTGAGGTGGACAGTGTGTTTCTCCAAATTTAACCATGAATAGTAACATTTTTTCTCTCATCCTCTCACAACCATTTTTAACCATCTCTAAAAAATAGAGAACTCCCTCACATAATTTAAAGAAACCACTGAGAATGCTCTTAGACCATATATGAGAAACAACTTTATAATATAAAACTAAAATTATCAAACTCGTGCCTTAATATCCCAATTACACATTAACATTGAGTAATTGTATAATTAAAGAAATTGTAATAAAATAGTTACTCCAAATTCAACCCTAGGAGGCTAGAAAACACGAAATTCCATATAATTTATAGGACAAAGGGAGTAAAGACACTTGTCCCATGAAATATTTATTATTATTATTATTATTATTATTATTATTATTATTATTATTATCCTAGACCTTAAATAATAAAGGACTAAAAACAAAGTTTCTTTTCCAGTCGCTATTTTCATTCAGACTTGAGGAGGTTGAGGGTATTCTATCTGCACACACACATACACCATGCTGACTGCATCATCATCTGATGAATTATTATTATTATTATTCCTATTTTTATACCAAAAATCTCTTTACCAGGTTACTCTCTTGTCGTTTTCTCCCTCTTTGCACACCCATATTACATAATCCAAGACTGGAATTAGCACTTTTTTCACCTTTCTCCTTTTCTTTCTTCATCACCTCTGAATTAAACTAAACTACCCCCCCCCCCCCCTATTTCATTTTCTTCTTAATCACCACCACCACCTGCTCTAGGGTTTTCAAGATTCATTCTAAAGATGTTCAAGACAATACCCAGGTCAGATTCTTCTTGATTTCACTATTTGACTTTTAGGGTTTTATCTGCTTTGTGTGTGTTAAGCTCAACAACATGCAAGATTATCAAGAATTTGATATGGGTTTTTGTTGAATTACAGAATCTTGAGGTTTAGTTGATCAAGTTTGAATCTTTATGTCTGTTTGAATAAGGGTTTAAGTTATTTGGAAGTGATAGTTATTTCATTTATTGCTATTTTTGTTTGTGTGTTTGGTGAATTCTAGCAAGATAACCAGTAATAGTAAAATTCAATAAAGTTTGTTACATATGTGTTTTTCTTTTGGACATTATAGGGCAGTAAAAATTCAATAAAGATGTGAGAAATTTGTCATAAAAAGTGGGAAAGATTCAATCTTTTTTATTGAAATGGCCACTGAAAGCCTGATAAGAATCAGTGAAGCAAGTGGAAAGTGGGCATCACAGGGTACATTTGAGGATCTTGAATTAGTGATAACGGGCCAAAATTTGGGCCCGAATCGAAGCGGAAGCGCACCTCCGAACATTGAAGGATCATTTGCAGCAATTGAAAACTTAATGTCTAGACATAAAGCTGCTGCGAATGCTACCGAGTCTGAAGAACAGCTTCGGGCTGACCCGTCTTATGTTGCTTATTATTCGGCCCATGTGAACTTGAACCCTAGACTCCCACCACCTATAGTTTCAGATCAAAACCGACATCTGTTTCATAGTGTAGCAAATAATCAAAGATTCACATCGTTTGATGACTCGGCCCGTTTGACTCAGAGTAACCTTTCCACTCATAATGAAGAATCAGATGATGATCAATCTACAAAACAGGTATGAGGCTTTCCATATAAATTAGTGTTTTACATATTGTTTGTTGTTATAATTGCTAAGCAATTCTTATACAGGAAGGTTCTCCACACGATGGTGAAACTGATAATCGTGATGGAGTCAACACGGGTCAAAATTTGTACCTGAATTCCACGAATGTAGCTATTTCAAACCCACCAGAAGATGATATATCGCGCATAACAAATAGAATGGCTGCTATTAATATGTCGACTATGCCGAATACAGAAAGTCAAAGTCAAAGGGATCGACAACAAAGAAGTATGTTTCAACTTCAAGCTAGTGGTCAACACCCTCAAATGGTTTCACAAGGTCAAACTTATATTGGGATGAGTCAATATCTTCAAACTCCTTCTAATTTCCCGTCTGAGGTACAACAGGCGTTACAGCCACCTGGATATACGTCACCGTACGCGTCCAGCTCAGCATATATGATGTCACCAAATCATGTTTACCCGAATATATATTTTCCTCAACAATATACAGTAGGTGGATATGCTTATAATCCACCGTATGTACCTGCTCATATGCCTTCAGACATTAACCCGTCTCCAAGCTATTTCGGTCAAAGTCAAAGTCCACATTTGAACTATGGTCATCATCCTGGGTTACCGATTCAACCTCCGTATGCAGAAAGTTTGCAAGTTGCTGCTCGTGCAGACGAGCTGATACAAAAGCAGCAAACTTTAGGGTTTGTGGGCCATGGTAATTTGAATCCAAGAAGAATGGAACCCGCGAGCCCGTACTACTTTGGAGGCCCGAGTAATATGGGTATTCTGCAGTTTCCAAACACGGCTTATGCTAGTCCACCTGTACCGGGGTCGCCGATAGGGGGGCCTGGTTTTCAAAGAGACGGAATGCGACCGTATGGCGGAAATCAGGTTTTTAGAGATCCGAAAACATATTCGTTTCTTGAAGAATTAAAGTCTGGTAAAGGTCGCCGGATCGAGCTTTCTGATATCTTTGGCCACATTGTTGAGTTTTGGTGAGTGCTTAGCGTGGCAAAAGTTGGTTTGAAGTCTAAAATCTCTCTTTATTCGGGCCAGGTGGGGTTGGGCTGACCTGCAAATAAGGATGTAAAAGAGCAGAGCCGAGCCTGATTAGGCTCAAGCTTGGGTCATTTAACTTACGAGAGCTGGAGCTCGGCTCGTTTAACTTACAAGAGCTCAAGCTCGGCTCGTTTAACTTACAAGAGCTCGAGCTCGCCTCGTTTGAGCTCTATTCTGAAGCTAGAGCTCGCATCTTGAGTAGTTTTTTAAAGCTCGAGCCAAGCTTGGGCTTGGTTCAGCTCGTTTATTATATATTTAATTTAAATTATATACATTTTTTATTTATTAATTTTATGTATTTAATTCTAGTTTTCATGTATAACATAATATATATTTTTTAGCTATTTTTATCACAATTTTATGTATAAGAATAATTATTGCATAAATATATATTTAATATTAAACAAAATATAAATAAATAATAGGCTCATGAGCCAGCTCAAGCTTGATAAGTGAAGCACGAGTTTGGCTCGTTTATTTAACAAACTTATTTTTATGCTCTGTCTCGTTTATGCTTGGCTCCTTCACACCCCTACCTGCAAACACTTTTGTCTATTTTTATATATTACAAGTTTGTTAATTACGATTTAAAAACCGTAGTAATTAGATATCTGAACGATTTTAGAGGTTTTATGGATTAAAAAGACTTTAGGAGACTTTCAACCTGTTCGACTTCAACGCGTTTCCCATTAGCTAAATAATTAGATGTCTGTTTGGGATAAAACACAACCCAAACAAATTGATCCATTCACAAGTAACGGGTTAAAATTGCTACATCTTTGTGTTTGTTTCTTTAAAAGTTTTAACGTTATATTTGTAATTATTAACGCGCAGTGGTGGTCAGCATGGAAGTCGATTTATTCAACAAAAGTTGGAAATATGTAGTGTTGAGGAAAAGGAATCTGTATTTAAGGAAGTCCTTCCTAATGCTTCTAGTTTAATTACCGATGTGTTCGGTAACTATGTTATTCAAAAGGTATATCATGGCTTATATAAATTTCACATAATAATTCAACTGACCATTAAGTTTTTCATATTTCAATTTTCAACTTTCGTGCATTACAGTTTTTCGAGTATGGAACCGGTGAGCAACGGAGGGAGCTTGCAAACCAACTTGAAGGTCAAATATTACCTTTAAGTTTGCAAATGTACGGTTGCCGAGTCATCCAAAAGGTAAATAACTGATTTGTGTTTTACTGTTTGTGAAAAATGTCTAAAATACCCTTCAATCGATACTGTTAATGTTTTTTAGGCCTTTGATGTTATTGAGCTAGAACAAAAGGTCAAACTCGTTCGAGAGCTTGACGGGCATGTTTTGAGATGTGTTCATGATCAAAACGGAAATCACGTGATACAAAAGTGTATAGAAAGTATTCCAATAGAGAAAATAAAATTTGTAATTTCATCTTTTCGCGGTCAAGTTGCAGCCCTTTCAACACATCCATACGGGTGCCGTGTCATACAGGTGTAACCTATCAAAAAAAATTTCTTAGCTTTTGTTATTTTAATGATATTATTACTTAGAAGGATGTGACTGATTTAACCTTTTTGTTGTTAAATAGAGGGTTCTAGAACATTCTACAGATGAATTACAAAGCCAGTTTATAGTTGATGAGATATTGGAATCCGTTTATACTCTCTCACAGGATCAATATGGAAATTATGTAACTCAGGTTTTTGTTTGAATAACTATCTTAATAATATTGGTTTGGTATCATAGTTAACACATTAAAATGGGCAAATAATGTTTATGGGCCAACCTAACCTGACCCGCGTGGAACCCGTTTTGACCCACTTGCAGCACGTGATAAAGAGGGGGAAGCCCGAAGAAAGAAGCCAAATTGTAAACCGGTTGGCGGGCCATGTTGTACAACTGAGCCAGCATAAATTTGCATCAAATGTGATTGAAAAGTGTTTGGAATATGGTGATTCTAAAGCAAGGGGAATCTTGATTGACGAAATCATCGGTGTTGGTGACAATAGTGATAATTTATTGGTGAGTAATCTTTTTCTAATGCGCGCATATTTATTAATGTCACCCGTAGGATAAAATGTGGTTTTCAATGTGTAGGCGATGGTGAAGGACCAGTTTGCAAATTATGTTGTTCAGAAGGTCCTTCAAACGTGCACGGACGATCAAAGGGAATTGTTACTCGATCGAATAAAGATTCATCTAAATTCGTTGAAGAAATATACGTACGGAAAACATATTGTAGCTCTCTTTGAACAGTTGCATGGCGAAGGTACGGTTCTTATTTCTATCCTATGTTTATTATTAGTTGCATGGCGAAGTGCACTAATTTTGACGTTATTTTACTAATCTCGTGAAAATAACGTTAAAAGTGGCGGAAGGTTAATCAGGCATCATGTGGTGGCGTTGATAGCCGAAAGACAAGGGCACATGCACCAATCAGCCGGTGTCCCTGATGATTGAGTGCTATGTGCCTTATGTCCAAGGCTTGATGCAAAACTATTATCGAGCCGGGGGTCTCACCGGAAGCAGCCTCTCTATCCCTATGGGATAGAGGTAAGACTGTCTACATCTTACCCTCCTCAGACCCTACCATAGCATTGCTATTGGTGGGATATACTGAGTACGATGATGATGATGATGATACGTATGTTTCCAAGTATCTTGGAAAGAATGACATTTGTTTCGAGTCTTGTTGCTTGCAGAGGATCAGGGGTCGAGTTCATAACTTAGGCTTGCTGCACACGCTGTATGGAAACTGAAAAATGGGGAAAAAAAAAATTATTTGAAAGCGTCGGTCGGGTCGACATGTATAGCTCGCGTATGCGATTCACAGGATGCAGAGCTGCATCTGTCCTTGTAAATTCGTGAACCTATTTGTCTACGTGTGGTTGTTTGAACATCTGTTTAGCTTATTGTATTTCCTGATAATTGTTAAATAAAATATTTGGCATACAATAGATTTATGTGACATTTTAAGACTTCCTTTGGAAACTTGAGAGTCTAATCCAACTGGCTGCCTCATTGTCCGTAAAACATGAAAATACAAAAGTTATCTTGATATGTGATCTTATTATGCTTCTCATAAGTATGACTAACCACAACACATACATACTAAAGAAAATGATCAAACCGAGCCTTAAGCAGTGTATCTAGTATTGGGAGGGACCGCCTTCTTTGCTCCTGGTCTTCTAATTTTCTAATTTGAGATTATTATCGATTAACCTAAAAAACTAAAATGAAAATCAAATTTTTCATGTAAAAATTGGTGGCAATGTGATCACGTGGTGATGAAATTGTGTTGCAAAGTTTGATTGGTTAGAATTTTTTTCAGTGTCAAAAAAATATTTTTATTTGTATTGTATTTTTTTAACCGTCAACAAATTTATTTTGAGTTATGGGGAACACTCACTGGTGGTAAAACCATATCCCCTCAAAGTGTTGTAAGTGAGAATTGAACTTGAGTCTCCATTGAAAAACCCAAGCTTCCCACGGCTACCCCACATTAGATGGATTTTATTTGTATTATATTAAAGTAGAGTAGGAAGACTCTTCTATCCAGTATCGTATATATTAGAAAGGTAAAATTATCATCTAACATAATAATGTTCATTCTAAAAGAATAAATTAGAAATAACTGAATGTATTGGATATTTTTCGACAAAAACTAGAAATGCTGATCGGGTATAAAGTTTAGTTTTTGCTTTTAAAGTGGTTTGACAGGCGCACAAATTAAGTCCGATGATATATTGTAAATGACAAGTATACACATTAGATATAATAGAAATAAAAAATTACAAAGATGTAATTATATTTGTGACTTACAGACATACAAAGTTTTATTGCCATGAATGTAATAAAGTTTTATTCTATAAGATGCATCTAAACATGGCCGTCTTCGATAATCGTTAAAAGTTTTTAGATTGAAGGCAAACAAAATTTTGGGCCTTAAATAAAAAGTTTTTTTTATTGAATTTAAACAATTAAAATTTTAAATTAGCTTATTTGGGTAAAAATGAGCTTTATTTGAGTTGAGTAATTCGGTTTAAAATTAAGAATGCAAATTTGTTTTTTTTTTCTAATATATAGATTTTTTTAAAAGAAAATTTTGGTCCTACCTAAGTGATCAGGCTCACGGTCGACCACTCAGCCCCGCCTCATAACCGGCCATGTGTCTAAAAATCAACATTTCAATGATACGTATTAAAGTAAGATACAAAGGGCATGCGTTGTGCGATTTGATTTTTCTGGTTTGATGCACACCCCATAGATACTAGACAAGAAAATATGTTATCTTGAATGCGGCTAAGTTTATTATAAAAATTATATTGAAGTATAGATAAAACAAACATGTTTAAAATTGGTTGAGAAGTTATAAATGACACTTAAGAGGCTTGAACTTATAGGTATGTGTTTCAAAACATTTGCTCTTTAGGTCCTGTTCGTTTTAAGGATTTGATAGGAATTCTAAGGAATGAGATTTTAAATCCCATGAATTGATATGTTCGTTTCATTAAATGAAAGAATGAGAATGAAAACTAAATCCCGTCAAATCCCACATTTCATAGGATTTTAAAATCCCACCTATTTTATAAGGATTGTTATAGAAAATAAAGGATTATTTCATTAACCCTAATCACTAGGGGTGGCAAATGGTTGGGTTGGGTCGAAATGGGTCATGGGTCGGAATGGGTCAACTATAAAAGGGTTGTTTTGGTTCGGATCCGAACGGGTTAGGGTAAAAAGGTTCGGGTCAAAACGGGTCTGGGTCGGAATGGGTCAAGGTCGGAACGGGTCAAACGTTTTCGGGTCGTTTTTTTTTTTTGAAGAACGAGCACAACGAAGGAAACGTTTTAGTTTTTTTTTACATTTTTCGCTTTTTATTTGTATTTTGAGTAATGATTTATTTATTTATTTTGAGGAACGAGCACAACGAAGGAAACGTTTTAGTTCATACTAAACATGACATATTTATTAAACTAGTTAGGACATATTTAACTAAACACGGCATAGTAAACAAATTAGTCTGAGCAACTTAAACCTTGATAATTATTACCATACTGTACCTATAAGAAAATTTTAGAAACACTTTATACACTACATAGATTCTTTTTATTGTAAATTAGCTTTTTATTGAATAACCAAAAGCAATAGTGTTAATTTAGCTTAGCTTTACAGTTTTTAACTATAAACAATTATTTATTCTTCATTTATAAATATGTTTTTAATCAAAGTATCAAAAAAAAAAAACACTTAAATTTTGTATAAAACTACAAAACAAAGAATGTATGCCTCTCAAATAAATTAATACTTCACTTATAATGAATTGATAAAGTTTTCAAAAGCACCTAAATTTTAAGCCCAGAATGGATTGCCACAACTCCTCCCACAAGATTTTCATACTCAACTTTCTTAAAACCAGCATCCGCGATCATTGAAGCAAAAACCTCCTAAAAAAGCACCATGTTTTGTAATCCATATCTTAACATTTATTCTAAAAGTGGAACAGGCCAAACATGTTAAAATCAACCAAGGTTTACGGGCCAACTAAATATATACCTGAGGAGGAAAACGCCTCACGCTCTCCACTAAATACTGATAAGAATCACGGTCTCCCGCAACAAGCTCTCCTAGAACTGGAATGACTGAGAATGAGTACTGATCATACCTGAATCATATCAGAGTGACAAACAAATTACCATCTTGAAAAGGAGTCCACTAATGACTTTGAAAAGTCAACATAATATGTGTGTGTTCTAAAAAAATCCAAAATGTGTCTATTGCCCATTCTTTTGCTTGAAGCAAACTAAACATGTACTGTAAATCGGATGACACGCAAAAGTCAACTGTTGACTATTATTTTAAAAGAGCATACAGCTGCTTGAAAACTGGAGAAAAAGACAAAAGTCAATTGTTAATTATTGTTTTAAAAGTGCATACAGCTGCTTGAAAACTGGAGAAAAGATACATATAGTAAATTACCATCTTGAAAAAAAAACCACTTTTGACTTTAAAAGTCAACTATTTACTTTGAAAAGTCAACATAGTAAATACATTTTTTTGTAAACCCAAATTGTGTCTACCGTCTATACTTTTGCTAGAAGCAAACTTAAAATGTGCTGTAAACTGCATGACATACAAAAGTCAACTGTTGACTTTTGTTTTGAAAGTACTTGCAACTGCTTGAAAACTGGAGTGTCTAAATGGCTGAGTTCAAGACAAAGAAATCTCCCTTCCTTTTTTAATACCCTGAGTAAGAGAAATTATTAACAGAGACCGATTGGTCATGCACATATTGATATGATGTGACAATTATTTAAATACAAACTTAGCGCATAGTATTAATCAAAGTACCTGTATGCTTCAGCAAGAACTTTTTCAATGTGTGTAACATTTCTAATACCAAAAGCAATAGTGTAACCATCCATTGAATTATCATCAAACGTGAGCTTTTCGGCATCTCCTTCAACCCATACAAGAGATCCCAAATCTCCAAGCCCTGAAAAGTTGGAAGATAGAATATAGATACATGTATTATACATATATACACATACACTGACACATATATATAAGCGGGTACTTACCTCTTTGTTGGGCTCGCTTTCGACCAACATTTAACATATTTGGATTAATATCACAAACGAATATTTGAGTTTCTTCATGCAAAGTATCTTCAAATGTGTCTTCTATGGCTCTGCGGCTAACACTATTAATAGTTTCAAGAATCCTGAAAGCGACATCACCTGTGAAATTTAATAGACACCAACTTCTTTGAAAAGAAAGAACGTGAACCATAAATATTAAACAAAACAAAAACTTTACGTTTATAAAAAAACTGCAGGTTTCATCCTTTAACTTTAAATATCATGTTGAGCATCCTTTATGCTAACTTTTTGTAACAGATTATGTCCTTTACACCAAGTGCCGTCAAAAACTTCAGCTACTTTTAAAAAATGACAATTCTACACATATTCATAAACTATATACATATTTTAGGTCTGTAAACAGGCCGAGTCGAGCCACATCTCGCCTAATTATGATGATGTACATCTCGAGTCATTTTATTCTAAAAAGAAAAGAAAAGGAACAATTATGAACTTACAGCTTTGGTGTAAATTTGCATTTTCAAAAGGGTACCTCAAGTATTAACGGCAATTAGTGTATAGGACACAATATGTAATAAAAGGTTAACATAAAGAGTGCTAAGCATGATTTTTGAAGATAAAAGATGAAACCAACAATTTATATAAATGTAAAGGACGTTTTCTATAATTTTGTCTGCATGTTAAATAAAAACTAACCTGTCCCGCCAGCTACATCAAGATGTTTCATACCAGGAAATGGATTCAATTGTGAAACCAATCTGCGAAAGGGTGAGACTATAAAACGAGCCTCATGAATATGAATGTAAACAAAGTTTTAAAGTTTAAACTTTACCTATCTTTCCACAACCTATGAAGTCCACCACTCATCAAATCATTCATAATGTCATAATTTGACGCGACTTTGGTGAAGACATTACCAACCAATTGGCTTTTATCTTCTTCATTTACTTTTTTAAATCCTGTGGTACAAGCATGTTAAAGTATATACCATATACTGAAAATTCAGCAATCAATTATTTTTAAAAACAGAAAACCAAAGCCAGGTAGTATTTAGTAAGGTTGACCTACCCGAAGCTCGTAGCATGGGAATGCAGTGTAGCTGCAGGAGTGAACATGGGTAGAAACCTGCTCCTTAAGCTACGGGCAACCGTTCTGACCGGCATTATTTTGACACTGTGATGGTCAACAAAACAAAAATAAGGGTATAATAATATAAATAATAAAACTGTTAAGGTAAAATGATAACATGCCGATACAGAAACAATCAAATAGATGCTGTTTTCAGTTAAGCTGTATAAAAATACCGCAAAACATGAAACAAGAAAATTGCATAGCATAATAACAATTACTAAGTTACTACGAACAATAATTGTAGTGTAAATATGCAACAAATTGGTTAAGTGTTACATTTGAGATTTATGATCACAATTTCCATGAATGTAAAGTGTTTTGAGACATTTCATCAAACACCTAGTATGCAGAGTGAAAAATGATCAAATTTGCAATTGTACATTGGGTTTTCAATTTGGATGAAACTCTTAACATTAACAGAAAATAGTACATAAAAACACATGTACATAACACCCATCAAATTACACGATAAAGGGAATTATGTGAGACAGGACAAAAGGAAGAAATAGAAATTGAATTATTATTATTATTATTATTATTATTATTATTATTATTATTATATACCAGACAGAATATAATTGCGTCACTGGGTACAAGGATCATAGATGAAGAATGGGTGAGATGTGATCAGTGAACGTCACTCACCTAACAAACGAATCACATAAACCCAACGTTGGTCACTTCTAGACGTGAGATCAAGAAAATATGAAAAGTAATAATCACTAAATTTTTATCGTTACTACAAAAATATAAATGTGAAAAGTGATAACTAATTAACATGTTTCAAGCGGAGACAAAAGAAAAAAAGATATAAAAGTAATACTATATATTTTCTTTCCTTACATATAAGTCATGTATCAATTTCTCCATCATTTTAAAATGTCTATAACATTTTCATATGATATTTAAAAAAAATTATCATAATAACAAGCGTTTTTTATCTTTAATATGAGCATGACTTTTTTATATAAAAATTAAAACAAAAATTACGTCATTGTGTATTTGTGTTTGTCATTGTATCTTTTTTTGTCATTGTGTCTTTCTGTTTGTCATTGTGTTTTTTTGGTCATTGTGTCTTTCAAATCATTATTGTATTTTTTTAAATGTTAATAA